>NW_026057586.1:72528666-72781686 GCF_023721935.1 Panthera uncia
CCCCCCCCCCCCCCCGCTCTGTCTCTCTCTCTCAAAATAAATAAACATTAAAAAACAAAATAAAATGGGGCGCCTGGGTGGCTCAGTCAGTTGAGTGTCCGACTTCAGCTCAGGTCATGATCTCACGGCTCGTGAGTTCGAGCCCCGCGTCGGGCTCTGTACTGATGATTCGGAGCCTGGAGCCTGCTTTGGATTCTGTGTCTCCCTCTCTCTCTGCTCTCCTCCACTCACTCTCTCTCTCTCTCTCTCAAAAATAAATAAGCATTTAAAACAAATTAAAAAAAAAACAAAACAAAATAAAATACACCTTCTTTTTGGGTTCCTTGGGTATTTTTAATGTAGCCTGTTACCACAGTCCTTATTTGACATTGAAAATGTAACATATGCAAGCGCTAATCCTATGATGAGCTCCCTGAGATGGTGCTCATAGGGTCAGAGGGTGTAGATACTTCTTGGCATCTAAGGTTTGGCTGGAAAGGCTGGGAGCCTTGTCCTTCTCTTCTGTACCCCACAGCTGCAGGGCAGGCATGATCGTCTAGCAAGTGCTGTGGCATCATTATGGGTGACAGAGCCCTGCACGTGCTGCTGCGAGCATCTTCTATTGGCCCTGTGTGTATGGGGTGAGAAAGGCCTCTGTGGCTCTCCATGTAGTCTTGAGCTGATTTTTGTTTGTAGCAGAGATGGGACCTGATCCTGTCTCTTGCTCAGCCTGGTGATTTAATGCCAGAGGCCCCCAAATGGGAAAGTTTCTGTTTTTGGTTATGTGTACTTAACCGTGGTTTTGAAGCATCCTGTCTTTATTAAATGTTAAGGAGGGAACAAGGGGATTTTTCTTCAAAGTAAAAAAATATATATTTCTTAAGAAATAACCTTTCTAGTTAGATACTTGGTAAAATACTAAAAACAAAAAATGAGTTTAAGGTGAGGAATTATGAGTTGAAATAAGCACATCATTTTGATTTTATAGACTATCTATATTTATGTAACCTTTGGGGGGCAACTTTTATGGCTGGATTTTGTTAGGTATCCAGTGTGAGGGGTCCCTAGAGGTTCTTTTGTAGAGTCTTAGTGAATGCTAGACAGGTTCTCCCAGCTCGGCAACAGTCCGTATTCAGACATTTAGTGCATCTCATAATTTTTTTATGATGGAAGTTTATATTTAAACATATAAATAGCTTTTACAGTAGAAATGTTAATTTTCCAATTAAAAGTGGATGACCCAAGTCAAAAAATGGCTAATTAACAGAAGAAAATATGTGAAGTGGACATTTAACATCTAAAAATAATGGCCTTATTATCAGACACGCAAATTGGGGAACAATAAGAATTTCTAAACTTAAAAGATGGCAAAATAAAATGAATAATTCTACCAAGGGTTCCTTACTAGTTTGCCAGTAGAAGTATAGATATGTTAAATGTTTAACATATGTCAATATAGAAGCAATAAGCACCTTTGGTGCTTTAATTCTGCTTCTAAAAATCAAAAATGGTGGACAGGGGTTTATATTGCAGTGCTATTTTTGATGATGGAAACCTGAAAACAGACATTTCCTTTTTTTTTTTTAATGTGTTACTTATTTTTGAGAGAGAGACAGAGCACGAGTTGGGGAGGGGGGCAGAGAGAGAGGGAGACACAGAATCCGAAGCAGGTTCCAGGCTTTCAGCTGTCAGCACAGAGCCCCATGTGGGGCTTGAACCCACGAAGTATGAGGTCATGACCTGAGCTGAAGTTAACGCTTAACCACCTGAGCCACCCAGACTCCCCAGCAACAGACATCTCTAATGAGTTAAATAAATTATGGTAAACAAATTAGGGGACATTACAAAGAATATTATGCATCCAGTCAAAGAACATAGAAGAATATTTAACATCATGGGAAAATGCTGTTGACATAAGCAGGGAAAACAAATCTCCACAATGTGTTCCCAGTTTTATGAATATAAAAGCCAGATTATAAGTGATACATAAAAATGCATTAAGTTTTTGAGGAAAACCAAAGTGAGTAGTTCTCTTTTGGTGGGAATTAAATGTGATTAAAAAAATTTTTTTTAGCGGCTCAGTCTGTTGAGCATCTGACTCTTAATTTCAGCTCAGGTCATGATCTCAGGGTCATGGAATGGAGCCCTGTCCCATGTTGGGCTCCAGCAGAGCCTGCTTAAGATTCTCTCTCCCACTTCCCCTCTTCCCAGTTTGTGTGCACATGTGTACGTTCTCTCTGTCTAATGTAAAAATTTTTTTGAAAGTTAAAAAAATTTTTTTTGGTGTTTGGAGTGTTTGGGTGGCTCAGTTAAGCACCTCTTGATTTTGGCTCAGGTCATGATCTTAGGGTTGTGAGATTGAGGCCCGCGTCCATACTGCACTGGGCTACTTCAGATTCTCTCCCTCTGCCCCTCCCCGCCTCACTTGGTTGTGCTTGCTCGCTCTCTAAACACAAAATTTTATTTAAAGTTCTTATTTATTTTTTTTTAGTAATCTCTACCAACAAAGGGCTTGAACTTATGACCCCCAGATCAGGAGTCACATGCTCTTCAAACTGAACCAGCCCTATATGGGATTAAAATTTTTAAGAAAATTTCTTTTCATTTAAAAAAATGACAAGTATGAGTTAAGTGTATGATCATGAAGCACAGTAAATATTATTTAAAAAGAAGAATGTAGGGACACTTGGTGGTTCAGTCAGTTTAACATCAGACTCTTGATTTCGGCTCAGATCATGATCTCATGGTTCATGAGTTTGAACCCCTCATCAGGCTCTGTGCTCTCCCCCTTCCTGTCTTCTCTACCCCTCCCCTGCTCACTCTTTCTCAGTAAATAAATTAAAAAATAATATTAAATAAAAATAAGAGGGTATGCAGTTAGTAGATAAATAAATCCTGGCATTCTAATATACAGTATAGTGATTATAGGCAGCAAAACTGTATCATAAACATTAAATTTGCTAAGGTACTAGATCTTACTAGTTTTCATCTGTAGAAGAAATGATAATTATGTGACATGATAGAAATGTTAGTTAATGCTACCATAGCAGGCATACTGCAATATAAATGTTATCAAATCAGTGTACTGTGTATCTTAAACTTCGGCAATGTTATATATAAATTATATCTTGATAAAAGGACCAAAACCAAAAATAGGAGGGTAACGGTCAAACCCAAAATTTCACTGTTCTTTTTTTTTTTTTTAATGTTTATTTATTTTTGACAGAGAGAGAGAGAGAGAGACAGAGCATGAGTGGGGGAGGGGCAGAAAGAGAGGGAGACACAGAATCTGAAGCAGGCTCCAGACTCCAGCTGTCAGCACAGAGCCCGATGCAGGGCTTGAATTCACGGACTGCAAGATTATGACCTGAGCCAAAGTTGGTCGCTTAACCAACTGAGCCACCCAGGAGCTTCTTCACTGTTCTTAAAGTAACATAATTCCTGGAAATCTTGGTGAGAGAAGGTGATAGAGTTCAGAGACTGCAGGAGCTGAAATAATGCTTTGGGGACTTTGGCATGACCACCCCATCACTGACTGGACTGTTCAACTCCCCCCCGCCCTCCCCACACTATGGCATAATGGTCTGTAGGATAATGGCCTGTGCATGAGTTCTTCGTGTAAAAATGATAACCTGAAAGAAGCCCTCACATGATTGTCATTAGCCAACTGCCTAGAGTTAATATCAGGAAGTTCTTGAAATTTCTGAATGCAGTGTGTTTGGGAATTTCTTCAGATACCTAGTTGTCTAACTAGAAGGAAAAACTATTTATCTAGATGTAATCTGTACATACAGTATTTTCCTCTGTGTACTGTTCAGTTCAGGATCACATACTGCTCTTAGTTATTAGCTTGCTTTGTGCTTCTTTTGTCTGGGACAGTTCCTCTGCTTTTGCTTTTCACAGCATTGATGTTTTTGAAGAATAGGGCCAGTTACTTGTTTTAGAATGTCTTTTAATTGGAGTTTCTCTGGTGTTTTCTCATTACATTTGGGTTTTTTTTTGTTTGTTTGTTTGTTTGTTTTGGCTGTTACTGTGTGATTTCTCCTTCTCAGGGTGTCACTTGGAGGCCCAAACACCTGTTTGCCCTTTATTGGTGATGTTAACCTTGATCATTTGGGTGAGGTGTCTTGTGGTCTCTCCACTGTATATTCTTTTCTCGTTTTGCAACTAATGAGAATTTTGTGGGGGAGATTCTTTAAATAAATACCGTGTGTATTCGGTTTCTCATTGGCACCTCCACCCCCCCCATTTAGCATTCAGTGAGGATTCTTGAATGAAGATGCTTGAATCTTTGTACTATGATGGTTGCAAAAGAATGGTTTTTGTTTTTAACTCCATCATTCTTTATTTACGAGGTCTACTGTATGGAAGAGCCTTTCCTTATCCCCCGTTTATCCATTTATTATCAGTTTCTGTTTATGGGTTTCTGTTTCATTAAATGGATTATAATCTGTTACTGTCATTGCTTTGCTTGAATTATCCCAAATTGGTCCAGAAGCTGGCTCCTTTTAGTGTGTCCTGGCCATTTTGGGAGAGCATGTACTTAACCTTCCAGAACAAGATGTATGTTACAGGCTCATCTTTTACTTCCCTATCCCAACTCTTAATCAGCCAGTTCTTCAGGTAGGTTTGGTTTCTTTTTGGTTGGGAGTAAAATTTAAAAACCAAGATCTGGGTACTATTAAATATTTTAAAAGTCTTAGTTTAACTTGTCAAGCTGGGACCTGTCTCCAGAAGGCTGTGTGCTTAATAGTACCAGAAGCTTCCATTCATTTATTCTATACCAGGTGCTATGGTAGTGTTTTTATGTGCAATAGATCTTTCGCAGGACTTCTCTGAGGACAAGCTTCCAGATGCCCAGAGTGACCAAACATGGAAGAAGCAGATCTAAACCTGTACCTCTTAGCCCCAGATCTCTGGTCTTAACCACAGTTTCTGAAGATGAGGTGTAGAGTAAACCTGCTAGAGCCTGTTGCCTCTAGGAGTGTCAGATTCAGGCAGGAAGTTGAGTAGAAGGGATCAGAACAAAAGAGGGAGGCTCTGCTATTAATGGTAGGGGAGGGGAGAGTGGAGGAGGGGACCAGACACTTGTTGAGTGCTTGCTATGTGTCCCACAACACGGATATTGTGATCAGTGACCCCAAGGCACCCCAACATTGCTTTCCCCTTGGACCTGGATGTGTGAGGAAATTCCCACAATTTTGACTGTACTAAGATCTCTCTCCCAAGATGTCATTTCAATTAGGGACCTGGTTTATGCTACCTGTGTTTCATGTGGCTGTTTGGGAAAGTTGAGTAAGGTAGGTGTTTCTGCCTGACTTTCACTGAAACTTAGTTCACTCAAGTTGTTGCCTTTGGCTTGTGATGCCAACATAGCTCAGGCTTATTAACAAGCTGTGTGGGTGGGCGAGACTGTGGGGCTTTATAACAGTGCAGCCATTTCTTTGTGGGTGCTGCAGGGGGTGCATGAGAGCAGTAGCCGACCTGGTCATTATTAGGGTTGTCATAGGAGTCAGTTGATGCTGGACCCTTTCCTGCTTCAGCCAGGACAGTTTGTCTTGTTGGTCTTACAGAACACCCTCTGTCGGGGATTTTCAAAGTGGGTTGGGGAGGTTTTGACAAAGGAATGGGTGAGATGTACTGGGATGTGCTGGAGAAGTAGCTTAGCAATAGCACAGCCTCCAAAATAGATGTCTTAACTGTCATTTAGATTCATTATTTACTGAGTTTCTAATATATACTAGGTAATAGGGACATCATTTAGACATATTTGTCTCATTTGACTTGTTCCTTAATTATTGGAGGAAGTAAGTGGTGATCTGATGTATCGTTGAAGAGTGTGAGTTTAGAGTTAGATAGACCTGAATTCAGGTTCTGTCCAGGCCACACAGGGGCAGTGTGACCTTAGGCAGGAGAATAGAGTGGGTAAAGGTGTGGCCTCTGGGGACAGACCTGCCTCTGTGGCTGTGCTGCTTCATCTCTCTAGTGGAGATGATGATGGTATCCATCTTGTAGAATTGTGTGATTTATTTGAGTTATGATGTGAAATTGCCTGGGACACTAATAAGTGCTCCGTAAAAGTTGGCTTTGTTATGTTGTATTTTCCTCCCTTTGTGGATGAGTGAACTGAACCTGGAGACTTACCCAGAGTAACATTTCTAACAAACGGCAGGGCCAGTTCTCAAATATAGGTTCTCAGTCCTATTCTGTCTGCTCCAGAGTCATGGGCGTGTCTGGTATTTGTGAGCCTGGGTCAGACCCAGGTTTCTCAAGTAGTTTAACCATCCCTGGTGTTCATTTGTGACATCAGAGGTTATGGTATTCTTCAAGGCAAGAACAGGATGGCAAGGATTTAGAACCTGTGTGGGAATTTGTTAAGAAACTGGGGATGTTGAGCCTGGAACAGAAGATTTATGGGAAACTTGAGACCTGTTACCCCTGAGGATGGAACAGGGGCAGTGGGTTGAAGTTCTGTAAACTGTTCCACTGCACAGATTTAGCAGGATGGCCCTAGAGTGTTGTTACTCTTTTTTCACCCTGGATGTTCTTGCAGAGGCTGGGTGGCCAGTTAGCACTTGAAAAGGAATGTAAAGGTGGCAACAAACCAGTCAGAAATCTGGGAGACAGCATCTCTCTTTACACTGTGGGCTTTGACCTATACTGAATAAATTATAATACTCTTCGATCCAAAAGATTCAAAATAAGCTACTTTTTGTGGGAAACATCGTATCTGTTAAGGTTGGCACTGGCAGGTTTGTGGCACCCTTCTATGCCAAGCCAGTCTGCCATGTGGTTTCCCCTCTAGGGTCCCTGTCTCTCCATCCCATAGCTTGTGCATGTTGGCATATTGATCTTTCCAATGTGCTGCCTTAACCCTGTCCACCCTCCCTCTTTCCACAAACTTGAGTGACCCCCATAGTCTCCATGGTGATGACTCTGTCCCCTGTCCCCTTGCTCTGCTCCAGTTCTCGTGTCCTATGGGTTGGTGCCCAAGTGTTGTGTCTCTCAGTGCAGGCTCTTGCCTCACACCTTCCCCATTATTCTGGACCCTTCATACAGGCATCACCACCTATACTTCTCCATTCCTAGTCACTGAAGCTAAAGAGGCTCTATTTTGCCTTGTTGAATATGCAGTCTGGGAGGGTAAGAGCTGCCTCTGGTGCACACTCATGACCTTCATGGTCCCTTTGCAATCTGTGTGCCGGACAGATGCAAGAGAGGACACAGTTTGGACAGGCAGTTCAGAGCTGTTTAAATTATAGTTTTTTTTTTTTACCATTGAGAGCCCTTCACATGCTGGCAGGGGAGGCAGTATAGCAGTTAGGGCTCTGGAGTCAGGCCAACTGGGTTTGAGTCTGGATCCTTTCATTCTGGCTGTTGGACTTTAGACAAGTGCTTTAGTTTTGTGTGTGTTTTTGGTTTTTTTTTTTTTGTTTTTTTTATCTGTAAAATTGGGAATACTCATACCTATCCTGGAGGTGCTATGAGGATCTATATGTGAAGTTCTTTGCACAGTCCCTCGCACACGTCGTAGGTCCTCCTATTTCCCTGGCTTTGCCTGGCTCCTTCATTTCATGATGTTAGTTTGTGCGTTTCTGGACTTGCCCTCCCACCACCCAAGGCTCCCCCTCTTTGTGTGTCCTTGTTCTCTGCTCATGCTGTTGGCCCTTACTGATTCCCTTCCAGATGTCCAACATCACAGTTACATACAGAGACGGCCGAGTGGCACAGCTGGAGCAGGTGTACATCCGTGGCAGCAAGATCCGCTTTCTCATTTTGCCTGACATGCTGAAAAATGCGCCCATGTTAAAGAGCATGAAAAATAAAAACCAAGGCTCAGGGGCTGGCCGGGGAAAAGCTGCTATTCTGAAGGCCCAAGGTATGTGCTCCTCATGCACTGGTTTTAACATATGTGTTTGTCATGTATGTTTTAGGAAAGGGCCCTGTTAATTGCCTGGGCATAGGGTGGACTTCAACTTCAGCCATGTCTACATCTGTCACCCTGCAGGCTTGGGGCCCACACCTGTGAAGATCTGGGGGCTTTATCTCACCTTCTCTGTCTTGCCTCACCTGATCACATTCTTAAGGCTTATTCAAAATCCAAAGTGCCTCCTTAGAAAAAGGAAGGGGACTCCTATCTTAAATGAGAGAGTAGATAAGTCTCCTATAATGAATTTCTGGGAGGCCCTTTGTTTCCAGAAATTCTGTCCAAAGAGTTTGGGGGAAGCTTGCTCTTACCTAGTTTGCTGAGCAGGGGCACTGTAGTTTGGATTAGCTGACTTCTGAAACAGTGGGGCAACAGTTCCCAGAGAAGCTGGGGGTGTTTGTTGACACCCAGTATGCATGGGGGGAAATGCTGATGATAGGAATCCATTTTCATATAAGAAATAAGCAGTTTTAAGCCATCTTTACCCATTAAAGGGACTGAACTTCTGTTTTCGAATATTCTTGTATTTGAAAATAAATCCTTCCTTTCAGCATGTCCCCAGTGACCCAGTGACCTTCCTTAGTCTGGCCTTTCTTTTAGGTCAGCCTAGTCAGAGGTTTTATGTTTGGGTCCATGAAAAGCTCTGCCATGATGATTATCTAGAAAGCAAGTGTATTCGTTAGAAAATGTATGTCAGTAGAAAGATTTATAGTGCAGGAAAGTCACTGGATTCTCCATCAGTGCTTTTGTTGCTATGCATATTTTATATATGAGGTAGCTTTTGAGTTTAAAGATGTAAGAGCAATCCTTTAAAATGTCCTTCAAAAAAGCTGATCAGAGAATCTCCTTGCCCTTCCTAGGTAAGTGGCATTTGTGGGCAGGTAGAACCAGAAGCTCTGGACCTTTGTCCTGGTGAAGGAATGGTTTTCAGGAATACTGGCTTTCTTACTAGAACTGCTTTTTCTCTCTGCTTTCTCAGGGAGGCCTGCCCTCATTGTCACTGTATAACTACACCACCTTCTCTAACAAAAGTTCAGCCCAGTAGTTGTGCACTAGAAGGCACGTGGCAGTGAGTTTACCCAGGCCCATTGGCCTCTGCCTGGGTCATCTGTGCTGCCAGTCCCTTGCTGTAGTCCCATCAGCTTGTCGCTGGGTTCTTGGGTGACTTCCTTCCCTCTTCAGGTCGGCTCCAAGCTCTATAAGTGGGAAGAGGGGTGAGACTCCGATTAGCAGCCATCAGAATATTTTCACGTGTCCTTCAAAGCCACTGGTTCTCTCCTAGAACTCTTGGGGTCATAGACAACAGCAGCTTATTATGTCTATGTCCTTATGGGGTGTGGTTTTGCTTTGCTATTACGAAACGTTTTATATTTCAGGGTAGCTCAAAAAAAAAAAAACCTGCCACCCAGATTTAACAGATGTTTAGCATTTGTTTCAGAATTTTAAGTGTGAATTAAATTCATCTGTCATGTGTTATTACCTCACCCTAGGCCAGCTCTGGGAATTCATCTTTTCTTTGGTTCTCACACTTGCTTCCCAAACCACCTTAGCTTTCAACACACTGACTCCTGGCCTCTTGTTGAGAGCAGGACTGGATTGGAAGGCAGGAGTTTGGTGCACCCTCCAGCTCTGATGTCAGGCGTCAGTCCCCAGGCAATGGGGAAATGACATGTGGTGGGCATGGTGTTGGACTAGGTGGCCTTCCAGGCCCTTTCCTGTGTCAGTGTCCAAGGAAGGGCTCTGGTTGTTCTGTGGCATGAGCACTCACTGACTTCACTGACTTCACTGACCTGGCCTTTTCCTTTCTTTCCTACCTTTCAGTGGCTGCAAGAGGAAGAGGACGTGGAATGGGGCGTGGAAACATCTTCCAGAAGCGAAGATAAATTTATCTGTTGAACTGAACTTTGTCGTTATTTTTTCCCTTAGGTTGTCTGGGTTCAGGGGGGTGTATGCTTATGTATATGTTCTAGGTTTTCTTTTGACATCTTTCTCTTTAGAGCAGAGGAAATGTTAAACTAAATAAATATGGTGGTGATTGTTTGTTTTGTTTTGTTTTTGAAAAAATAAGGACTGTCTGTTCATTTTGGAGTTTGTGTTCTGTTTGCTTTGGCAGCAAGTTAAGTTTTGACACCCTGGAAGGTGTCCTGGGAGAATGCTAGTACTTTGAAATCACATAGTTATTGATAAGAGTTTAAGCTGCTGTTCCAGGCCAGTTGCCGGTTAAACCCATGGAAAAACTCTAAGAACACACAGACGGTCTTGTTGGTCTTTAGACACAGGCACTTGTACGGTGCTTTGTTCAGGTAACCTTTGTGGAGATGTCATCAGCTCAGCTTGAACAACACAGCATGGGTGGTTCTGGGCAAAGAAAAAGTCCACCATTCTGATCTTTGTAGGCTGGAAGCCCTAGTGGTTCAGCATTTGGCAAATGTAATCTCATCTTAAAAGATAATTCGGGGAGTCCTAGTGGCCAACATTGATGCCTACTACACTGGCTTCATAACCGGTTTTGTGGTGATTTGCGGGGACAGATTCTTACGCATTTATCAGAGCATCTTAGCATGCATTAGCACAACCATAGTTTTTAATGTAGCAGAGGTAGAAAGGACAAAGTATGCAAAGCAAGTAACTGACAGAAACACAGAAATTGGAAGTCAAATGCTGAAAAGAGGTCTTGTCAGGGGTTCAGTATAGGATGAGCTTCAGCAAAAGCTACTAAGAGGAAAAGGGACTGATTGCCCTTGCAGTGCACATTGCTCATGGGACACATCGTTTGAGTAATAAAAGAGGAAGAAGAAAATCCAGCACATCTGTTGACCAGGCATCAAGTAAGGATTTCCTTTTTCTTATTTTTTTTTAAAGTTTGTGAGAGAGAGAGCGAGGGAGGAGCAGAGAGGGAGAATCCCAAGCAGGCTTCACACTGTCAGCACAGAGCCTGATGCGGGGCTCAATCCCATGAATCGTGAGATCACAACGTGAGTTGAAATGAAGAGTCGGTTGCTTAACCGAGTCACCCAGGCACCCCTCAAGTAGGGATTTTCTAACAAGCCTTGTCTTATAATTGTGGCACTACCATGATGTAACAGACCTTGTGTTATTCCTGTAATAAAAGAACTCCTAAGGAACAAGATTCAGATTGTTGGTTAGATACTGCAGGTGCATAAATAAGGTTTCAGAGACCCATCCCCCAGAGCAGCCCCTGTGCCTCTTGGCTTCAGCACCCCTAGCTCTTGTGACACATTTGGATGAAGTGTGCTGGTGGCCCTGTAGGCTGTGCTGCCTCAGCAGAGGGGCTCCTAGACTGGGGGCCATTTCAAATGAACTTAATGTGAACAGAGTTTAGAGTTCATTTGTTTTATTTTTTTTTATTTTTTATTTTTTAATATATGAAATTTACTGTCAAATTGGTTTCCATACAACACCCAGTGCTCATCCCAAAAGGTGCCCTCCTCAATACCCATCACCCACCCTGCCCTCCCTCCCACCCCCCATCAACCCTCAGTTTGTTCTCAGTTTTTTAACAGTCTCTTATGCTTTGGCTCTCTCCCACTCTAACCTCTTTTTTTTTTTTTTTTCCTTCCCCTCCCCCATGGGTTTCTGTTACGTTTCTCAGGATCCACATAAGAGTGAAACCATATGGTAACTGTCTTTCTCTGTATGGCTTATTTCACTTAGCATCAGAGTTCATTTGTTTTATTTTTTTTTTATTTTTAAAAAAAAAATTTTTTTTTTCCAACGTTTTTTATTTTATTTTTGGGACAGAGAGAGACAGAGCATGAACGGGGGAGGGGCAGAGAGAGAGGGAGACACAGAATCGGAAACAGGCTCCAGGCTCCGAGCCATCAGCCCAGAGCCTGACGCGGGGCTCGAACTCACGGACCGCGAGATCGTGACCTGGCTGAAGTCGGACGCTTAACCGACTGCGCCACCCAGGCGCCCCAGAGTTCATTTGTTTTAAATTTGACCAAAAGTTAATGTGTCGTTTCTGGTAAGGAAAGAAACTCGTATGTGGAGTTGCATGTGGATGGAGCAGAATTTCTCTGAAGTGTTTGTAAGTGGAATTCTGGACATTGTGATATCTACTACCCTGTATAAATTCCCTCTTCCCTGCTCGTGACCTTGGTTTGCAGGCATTGATTTATTGGCTTATTATTAATGACCCTATTGAATTACTAATATAGTGAGTAAGAGCTGTAGATTTCATTATCAGTTTAGGGATCTTGTTAGGAAGATTCCAAGGCCCCACCCTTAGAGATTGCTGGCGAATTAGTCTGGAATAGGGCCCAGGAATCTGCATATTAAGCAATGCCCTTGCCAGGTAAATCTGTTTCAGTAGATCTGAGACCACATTTTGATATCCTCGACTGGAATAGGTCAGTACGGTACTACTTAAATTATACTTTTATAGGAAGACTTTAGTAACACATTATACTTAATTAACACTAATGAATTGCATCCTGGATCTGAAAAGCTGAGTGGATGTGGTTTACATTGGGAACCATGGAGGAATACCAGTGTTGCATGATTCTACATAGTAAAAACTAGCTGAAATTCTGTCTAGATCCTGAAAAAGTAAGGCAGTTCCATTTGTTGCTTTTTTTTTTTTTTTTTTTTTTTTTTGAGAGAGAGTGAGCATCCCAAGCAGGCTCTGTACTGTCAGCATGGAGCGCCATGCGGGGCTTAAACCCACGAACTGCAAGATCATGACCTGAGCCAAAATCTAGTCAGACAACCCAACTGAGCTACCCAGGTTCCCCTGTGATTCTGTTTTCACAATAAATCTGAAAAAAATACGTTAACAAAATATGTTTGTAAAACAGCTTTGTATTCCTACATTTTAGGAAGAATATCAATTGTTTTGCATTGAAAGAGCAAAACGTTTTGTGAGGTTTATTAAAACCTCAATAAACCTTTAATAAACCTTTAATAAAGGTTTATTAAAACCTTTAATAAACAGGGCTGCTGTTTATTAAAACAGCAGCCCTCCTATCCTATCTGCTCTTCCCCATTTTCCCTGCTTCACAGTATCTCCTTCAGCTGTTGGCTGATAAGTTTGTATTTGCCTCCATATCTCAAATATAAACGTGTGCTTGGCTATTTACTGATGTTTCCATTTTAGGCATTATCTTTTGACTTCTTTCTCCCTCTTGCCCACCATGCATGTACTCCCCATCATCCATCTCCCTGATAGAATTCTAGTTCAATCATATTAAGTGTTTGCGTTACGACTGGGTATTTAAATTTTTTTTTTAATGTTTTATTTATTTTTGAGACAGAGACAGAGCATGAACGGGGGAGGGGCAGAGAGAGAGGGAGACACAGAATCAGAAGCAGGCTCCAGGCTCCGAGCCATCAGCCCAGAGCCCAACACGGGGCTCAAACTCACGGACCGCGAGATCGTGACCTGAGTCGAAGTCGGACGCTTAACCGACTGAGACCCAGGGGCCCCACGACTGGGTATTTAAATCACAGCTGAGCTACATAGTGAACTAGGTTACCTTCCTGCAGAACTTTCTTTTCCCTAGAATTAATAATCCTCTTGGATTTTTATTAGTTATTAGCTTAGTGTTCTGTCCACTTGTCACTAATTCAACCCCAGAGTTCTCTAAGGGCATAACACATCGTTTATTTTATCAATTTCTTGACCTGGTCCAATCTGAACTGGTTCTCCCTTGTGCCTAATATATTGCTGTCATTGTGAGCTCTCTCCTGCTGAATCCCCTGTTTTCTGTGTAACCTCTTCCCCTTGGTTTAATACCCCATTTTGATAGAGTGCTTGCAGTAAAAGGGGTGCATGGGAAGTAGTTTGAAAGAATTGCATGTCTGAAAATGTCTCGTTCTCATACTTGATCAGGTGTGAAGTTCTAGTTTGGAATATATTTTCCTTTAGAATTTTGAAGGCATTACTTTTCACCTAGTGTTGCTGTTAGAAGAATCTGAAGCCATTCTGAGTTCTGAGAGTCTTTGTATATGACTCCTTCTCCCTTTTGTCGCCAGGGTTCTGAAATTTCAGTGACAGGCCTTGGCAGAGGTCTGTTTTCATGCACTTGCCAGGCTGTTGTTGAGCCTTTCAGAATGGACTCTTAACCTTCACTCCTGGCATTACTGGGAAACTTTCTTGAATTATTTGTTAATGATTTCCTTTCCTTATTCTTCTGGTTTTTCTTTCTGGAATTCCTGTTCTTCAGGTATTGGATCTGGACCTATCTCTGTTTTTCTTATTTTTTCTGTCCTTACCAACCCCATTTTCTTGTCTTTTGATCTCCCCTAATGGAAGATTTCCAAGTTGATTCTCTGTTCCTTTTTTTTTTTTTTTTTTTAAATTAAGACCACATTCCATGGTTGCAGTATCTTATCTCTAAGGACTTTAATATACTTTGTTGAAGCTTTCATCGCCCTGCATGATGTTTTCTTCCCCCTTTTATTTTAAAATGTTTTACTTTTTGAGAAATAGAGCAAGCAGGGGAGTGGCAGAGAGAGGGGCACAGAGGATCTGAAGCAGGCTCTGCGCTGATAGGATGACAGCAGCAAGCCCGACGTGGGTTCAGATGTGGGGCTCAAATCCACGAACTGCAAGATCATGACCTGAGCTGAAGTCAAGACGCTCAACTCACTGAACCACCCAGGTGCCCCCTTTTTAAAACTTTTTGTCCTCTTTTTGTTTTGCTTTTAGTCTTTTGTGTTACAGACTTTCATTAGCTTCCTGGCAATCATTGGTAGTCTGCTTATATTTATAGGTGGGATAGTAAGAAGATGTGCTTGTAAGGTGAGCTGATTGAATTTTTGGTAAATCCCCAGCCAGTGTCCCATCTTTAGGACTTTCCTCTTGGGCTCTGGTCAGGTGCCCCGGAGGAAACTTCCAGTCTCTTGTCAGGAGGCTTTACCTTGAACTGCTGACCTTGTGGGAGCTCAGTGAAGGAAGAGGGCTGGGGAGCTTCCGCATTCTAGTATGCCCAGAATTGGCATCCAGGTCAAGACTATTGTCTTCCAGATCTCTGGACAGGCTTCCTAGTCCAGAAATTTACACCCTCTAGAGAAAAAACTTCCAACTTTTTGCCAAGCTTAGGGAGGGACAGTCTCAAGATTGTGTGATGTCTGGATATTTAAGCACATTCTCTCTTAAAAAACATATATATATATATTTTTTTGAAAATATATTACTCTAAAAGGGGAAACTTCGCAAGAGAAAGAAGATGCAGAACAAAAAATGATGTCAGATAACTAGATCAAGATTTAAGGAATGGATTCTGGTTCTGACTACCTCCACTACCACTTCTCTCCAAGCCTCTGGTTTGTTATCTGTGCGAAGGGGAGGGTTTAAGATTCAGTTGGTGCATTGATGCTATCTCAGCTTCTGTGTTCACCTGCTGGGTATTCCATAAGCTTAAAATAAATAAACATGCAGTAATTTTTTTTCTGTCTCTGGCCAAATTGAGGTTAGTACCTGGATTTAGTCTTATGCCTGAAAATTAAAACTCAAATACCAAAGGAAAGCAATCCCTAAGAGAGGAAAAAAAGATGGGCTTACAGCCTTGTGGGAGTTTCTGGGCACTGGAACAGGGAAGGGGAACTGAAGTGGACCCTGCTACCTGGGTTGAGGAATCTGAGCTAAGAGTTCAGAGAGGTTGAGGCAACTCATGTTCATGAGACAGAACACCAGAGAGAAGAAAGCTGTACAGAGAACCCAGGAGATCTGTAGAAGGGCTCTTTAGAGTACTCAGAATACTGATCAGCATGAGAATAGGAGGAAAGTAACCAAGGCCAGGGAAAGAACCATCAAAAAGGATTATAACAGTGCCAGGCATTACACAAGGCTGAGAATTGTTCCTGTTCCCATCGACCAGATAAAAAATTCACAGAATATTGGGTAGACCATTGTTTGAAAATGTACCAAGGATTTTGTTTTAATCAGGTACAGTAAAGTGACAGACATGGAGATAACTGCCTTCAAAGAAGTTGATTACAATTCCCAAGAGATGGGAGAGTGCCATGCCATTCAGGATCACATGAAGAAACCTCAGGGTGGGTCAGAAGGGCAGTAGGAGTGAGGGGAGAGCATGCCTCAGACCATTTATTGTGGTTTCCATGGGACAAGGCAAGGTAGACAAGTTTGAGTAAGGCTTGGAATCTGTTAATTCAAATAAAATCAGAGGGTTCTTGGCTATAGGAACGGTCTCTAGTTGTCCATAACCTGGCCCTGGTGTGATTTAGGACAGGAAATACTGGTTTGGTGTATGATAATTAGGTAAAAGGTGTTTGGAGTTGATTAGTAAATTTGTATACGAAAGGCATGCTCTGCAGGTAAATTGTTTACTGTCTAGGACCTAACCGACTCTGGGAGGGCAGTCTCTAGGATTAGTAAGGCCCCAAGAGTCAAAGGATCATAAAAACAAACTTAAAAGCATTAAAAAAAAATATGTTTAAACAAAATTAGAGGCACCTGGGTGGCTCAGTTGGTTAAGTGTCCAACTCTTGGTTTTGGCTCAGGTCATGATCTCACAGCTTGTGAGTTTGAGGCCCGCATCTGGCTCTGCACTGACCACTCAGAGCCTGGAGCCTACTTCAGATACTGTGTCTCCCACTTTCTCTGCCCCTCACCTGCTCCTGCTCTGTCTCTCTCAAAAATAAATAATTAAAAAAAAAAAAAAAGATGTTTTCAGACCTACAAAGGCTGGGAACAAAATTCATCACGAGGAGACCTACTATACAAAATGTTAAAGGACATCCTTTGGGCATTAGGAAAATTATACCAGGTGGAAATCTGTATCTACACAAAGGAGTAAAGATTGTGTTATGGGGTTTGTAACATATGTAAAAGTAAAATTCATGACAATATTGGCAAAAAGGCCAAGAGGGGAGAAAGGAAAGCATACTATTGTAAGATTTTGTATATTAGAAGTGGTATATTACTTGAAGGTGCACTGATAATTTAAAGATGCATAATATAAACTTCAAGCAACTCTGAAAACAAAACAACACTCAAATGTCCATCAGCTGATGAACAGATAAGCAAAATGGTACATCCATACAATGGAATATTATTTAACCATAAAAAGAAATGAATTACTCATACATGCTACAACATGGATGCATTTTGCAAACATGCTGAGTGAAAGAAGCCAGGCAAAAAAGGCCATGTATGATTTCATATATATGAAATTCAGTCCGGAATAGGCAAATTCATAGAGACAAAGCAGATTAGTGGTGCCAGAGACTGGGGAAGGGAGAATAGGGAGTGCTTGCTTAATGGCTATGGGGTTTCTTTTGGGGGGTAATGAAAACATTCTGCAATTAGTGATGATGGTTTCACAACATGGAGAATGTACTATAAGTCACTGAATTGTACACTTTAAGATGGTGGGGCACTTGACTGGCTCAGTTGGTAGAGCATGCAACTCTTTATCTTGGGGTTGTGAGTTTGAGCCCCATGTTGGGTGTAGAGATTACTTAAAAATAAAATTTAAAAAAAATGGTTAAAATGGTTAATTTTATTTTATGTGAATGTTACCTCAATAAAAAAAAAAATAAAAAAAAAAAGAGGGATGCCTGGGTGGCTCAGTCTGTTAAGCACTCTGACTCTTGATTTGGGCTCAGGTCAATGGTTAAAATGGTTAATTTTATTTTATGTGAATGTTACCTCAATAAAAAACAAAAACAAAAAAACCAAAAAACAGAGGGGCGCCTGGGTGCCTCAGTCCGTTAAGCATTCTGACTCTTGATTTTGGCTCATGTCATGATCTCATGGTTTGTGAGCTCAAGCCCCACTCTCAGCCCAGAGCCTGCTGGGGATTCTCTCTCCCTCTCTCTCTACCCCTCCCCCATTCACGTGCATGTGCGCTCGATCTCAAAATAAATAAACTTAAAAAATAAAAGAGTTAAGCCAGTAGAGATTTATGATGGATTCATAAGTATTCTTTTAAAAAAGCCAGAAAAAGAGGAAGTGAGGAAAAAAGAACAGATGGGACAAATAGAAAATAAATAGCAAGATGATAGGCCATCAGTAATGGCCTACTGAGGGTTCTGAGCCCATGGTCCCGGCTGTGATGTAGGGGAGGCTGGTGGCAGCCACCACAGTGGTTTTGCCCTGTCCCCTGAAGAGGCAGCCATGGTGTGGGTGGACCAAGGTGTGGTGGAGGCTGGGGGGCAGGTGAACTTGGCCCCCGAGGCTGGTGGGGCCGGTAGGGAAGGATGAATGAGCAAGGGGAAAAACAAGGATGGAGGAGACATGCTGATGGTGGTGAAATACCATTTGGAGCTGCGTGCATTTGGAGATTAAGGCTGGTGGACACTTTACAGAAGGAAGAAGATACAGGACTTAAACCTTGTCTCACAAGTGTATGGTAGAGGTAAAGAAGACAAACAAGCAAGGGTCATCTGAAATTGAAATTAGCTCACTAATAATCTCAAAGTTGGAGATCACTACTCAAGCACAAGACCTTTACAAAGATGGTTGGGGCACCTGGGTGTCTCAGTAGGTTAAACATCTGACTTTTGATTTCAGCTCAGGTCATGATCTCAAGGTTCATGGGTTGGAAATCTAAGCATGGAAGCTGCTTGAGATTCTCTCTCTCCCTCTCTCCCTGCTCCTCCCCTGCTTGTGCGCATTCTCTCTCTCAACATAAAGAAATAAACTTAAAACAAACAAACAAACAAAAACTATGAAGATGGTTGATATAAAGGCCTGGGCTGAGTATGTTGTGGATTGGGCTGCAAAAGACCCGTTTGGTTTCCTTACAACAGTTATTTTGGCCGTTACACCATTGTTTCTAGTAAATGCCATAGTGTCCCAGAAATTGGTCAAGATGATTGAGGCCAGGGAAAAGGACCAAAAGAAGGAACAAAAATGTCAAGAAAATATTGCAAAAGCTAAATAACTGCATAAGCACTTAAGGAATGAACAGGCTGTACAACCAGAGGTAAATCGTTTGGAAAATTATGCAGTTTTGGAAGGACCCACTGAGGTGTCTTTTCTGTTTTTCAGGACAGTAATTTGTAGTAAAGTCTGAGCACATGGAAGAATCATGTTAGTTATGACTTCTACTGCAGCAACTTTTAGGCTTTGGTGTAGAAGTCTGTTGATGGTTATTGTAAATTGGCATTTATTATGCTATAAATTCTTTATAACTGACTTAGTCATTTGCCATTTTGCAGTTTATGTACTGTAATGAAAGCATCCTGTGGAAAATAATGACCCTACATTATGAACTCTATTCAAATAATGGCTTAGAACAGGGTCCTGTTGTGGACGAAGGAAATTAAGAACTTAAAAATCAGAATTATCCTGATGTAGAAAGTGTGCTTTGGCTTTTAAGCCTTTTAAGACATATAGTATATTAATTATTATATCTTTTATCATTATCGCTTATTTCTTGGAATAGAATCATTTCTGGCTTTTTCAAAGCCAAATATTAACCAATGACTATTTCTGTGTTCTGCATTTTTCTCATTTTAGCCTTTGAGATAATTATCAGATATTCTGCATTTCTTAAAATCTAATTTTATAAAGAATTCTCATATTGACTATGAAGAATACCACCTACCAGATATAACCATGTTTGTACTTATGAACACTGCCATTTTCTTAGAGATGTCTTGTTGAGTAGAATAACACTATGACTTAAATGCTTGCAGTAAAAATGCCAAACCTTGTGGTACCTTGGAACCAGTTTATTCTTTCTTGTGCTAAGTAGAAATGTGAAGTAGTTAAAATGTCTTATCAGATAATTTGCTGATTAAATAAATGCCACTTTTGTGTTTTTTATTCTATTCTGTCTTACCTTATTTAGTAGTGATGTTCTATACTTTTTGATCCAATAGATTCATGGTAAAAATTAAAATTTCAAATTTCTTGTATGGAAGTCTTAAAAAGTAATAAGTCATATTTCATAAGTGGTAAAGAAAGGTTTAACGTTTGGAAAAACTTTGTTCATCATACTAGTAATTGGGTGAAGAAGGTAAATTATGTCAAAATGAGAATGTGTTAAAATTAGCAATAAAGAGCTAAAGAATATTTCCTTCAGGTAACTAGTATAACTGGAACTTTTACTATTACACGTGGCTTTTATAAGTGCATAGTCTAAGAATTTTATTTGCTGTCAGTATATAATAGCTTATTCACATTTTCCTCACCTCTGATAATGAATTATAAGTTACAAAAAAATTGTTCAACAGCTTTAATTTAAAAATAAAACTAGAGGGGCGCCTGGGTGGCTCAGTCGGTTAAGCGTCCGACTTCAGCTCAGGTCACGATCTCGCGGTCCGTGAGTTCGAGCCCCGCGTCGGGCTCTGGGCTGAGGGCTCAGAGCCTGGAGCCTGTTTCCGATTCTGTGTCTCCCTCTCTCTCTGCCCCTCCCCCGTTCATGCTGTCTCTCTCTGTCTCAAAAAAAATAAATAAACGTTAAAAAAAATTTTTTTTAAATAAAAAAATAAATAAAACTAGATATTGAAATAAATTTGATACTTTTTCATAAAGGGAAAAAAATAATGGCCTATCAATTACCACACTAACCATATCAATAGTCACATTAAATGTAATTAGTAATCACATTTAGTAATCACATTAAATGTAAATGGTATAAACATTCCCATTTAAAAGCAGAGATTGTCAGATTTGATTTAAAATAGCAGTACCCAGGATGCCTGTGTGGCTCAGTTGGTTGAGTGTCTGACTCTTGATTTCAGCTCAGGTCATGATTCCCAGGGTCATGGGGTCAAGCCCTGGGTCAGACTCTGCACTGAGCATGCAACCTGCTTAAGAGTCTCTCTCTTTCTCTCTCTCTCTTTCTCTCTCTCCCCAGCTCATGCTCTCTCTCTCTAAAAAATAAAAATAAAATAAAAATATATGTATATAAAAAAATAAACAATTTTAAAAAGCAAGACCCAATTGCATGTACCTGTAAGAAACACACTTTATTTATTTTTTTTTTTGAAACACGCTTTAAATATAAAGACACAAATGGTTAAAAGTAAAAGGATGGGAAAAGATAATACCCTTTCTAATAACTAATCAAAGGAAAGCTGGAGTAGCTATATCTATATTAATATTAGACAAATCGGTTTCAAAGCAAGAAATATGGGGGATAATGGTTATTTCACAATGATAATAAGGTCAGTTAGTCAAGGAACCATAATAATCTTAAACATTTATGCACCTAATAAAGCTTCAAAATACATGATGCAAAAAGTTCAACAAGAAATAGACACATACAATTACAGTCAGGGGTTTCAATTTCCCTCTCAATAGTTGATAGCTGAAGTAGACAGAAAACCAGCAAGGATATAGTAGTCAACTTGATTTTGATTAATGTTTATTTTTTAATTTTTTAAATGTTTCTTTTATTTATTTTGAGGAGAGAGTATGAATGAGGGAAGGGCGAGAGAGAGGGAGAGAGAATCCCACACTCAGCTCAGAGCCTGATTTGGGGCTCAATCCCACGACTGCAAGACCATGACCCCAGCCAATATCAAGAGTCGGATGCTTAATCCACTGAGCCACCCAACACCACTGTTGGGTTAATCACCCACTGATTAACACTTAATAGAACCACCCAACAAAAGCAGAATTCTCAAGTGCGCATTCTTCTCAAGTGCACACAGAACATTTACCAGAATTCAAAAGGCTTCAAAACCATGCTAACTACATTGACCACAACGAAATTAAGTTAGAAATCATTAACAGAAAGATCCTTGGAAAAATCTCTAAATATTTGAAAACAAAATAACACACAACCATGGATCAAAGAAGAAACCAAAAGAGAAATTAGTATTTTGAACTGACTTTTAAATGGAAACACTGAACATATCAGAAATTATGGGATGCCACAAAAACAGAACTTGGTGGCAGGGGGAGGGGTGTGATTTATAGCATTAAACATCTGTATTAGAAAAAAAGAGGGCATCTGGGTGCCTCGGTTGAATGTCCGATTTCAGTTTGGGTCACGATCTCATGGTTCAAGGGTTCAAGCCCATATCGGGCTTGCTGCTGTCATGCAGAGCCTGCTTTGGATCTTCTGTCCCCTCTCTATGCCCCTCTCCACTTGCTCTCTCTCTCTCTCTCTCTCTCTCTCTCTCTCAGAAAAATAAATAAATAAAACATTTTTAAAAAAAATTTTTTTCAACGTTTTTTATTTATTTTTGGGACAGAGAGAGACAGAGCATGAACGGGGGAGGGTCAGAGAGAGAGGGAGACACAGAATCGGAAACAGGCTCCAGGCTCCGAGCCATCAGCCCAGAGCCTGACGCGGGGCTCGAACTCACGGACCGCGAGATCGTGACCTGGCTGAAGTCGGACGCTTAACCGACTGCGCCACCCAGGCGCCCCTAAATAAAACATTTTTAAAAAAGGTCTCAGATCAATTATCTTAGCTATATTAACACCAGACAAGAAGATTCATTTAAGAATCTAGAAAAAGAAAAGCCAATAAAATCTAAAGGAAGCATAAGAAAGGAAATAAAGATCAAAATGGATGTCAGTGAAATAGAAAACAAAAAAACCATAGAGAAAAATCAATGTAACCAAAAGATGATTCTTTAACAAGATCAATAAAATTGATAAACCTGTAGCCAGACTGATTAGGAAAGAAAAACAATAACAACAAAAAGACATGGGGGCGCCTGGGTGGCTCAGTCGGTTAAGCGTCTGACTTCAGCTCAGGTCATGATCTCGTGGTTCATGAGTTCGAGTCCTGCATCGGGCCCTGTGCTGACAGCTCAGAGCCTGGAGCCTGCTTCAGATTCTGTGCCTCTCTCTCTGCCTCCCTCCCCTGCTTGTGCTCTGTCTCTCTCTGTCTCTCAAAAATAAACATTTACCAATCTCAGGAATGAGAGAGGTGACTACTGCAGATTCCACAGATACTGAAAGGAAATATTATGAAAAGTTTTATGCCAACAAATTTAACAACTTGGATGAAATGGACAAATTCCTTAAAAGACCCAACATACTAATGCTTACTCAAGATGTAACTAATTTGAATAGTCCTATTTCGGTTAAGGAAACTGGTATTGTAACTGGAAACCTTCTACAAAAAAACCTCAGGCCCATGTCCCTTCACTGAGGAATTCTACCAAATATGTAAGAAAGAAATAATATCAATTCTCCACAAACTCTTCCTAAAAAAGTAGAGAAGGGAATAGTTTCTCAACTCATTCTATGAGCAGGGTACCAACATTACCCTAATAAGGAAAACCAGGCAGGCAATCATATTACAAGAAAAGAAAACCACACTGAGATACCACTACACAAGAGAAAAGGAAATATATGTTCATGCAAAACCTTGTACATGAATATTCATAGCAGCTTCATTTGTTAGAGCTAAAAACTGGAAGCCCAAATATCCATCGACAGGGGAATGAATGGTGGTATGTGCATCCAGTAAGATACTACTCAACAATTAAGAGGAACTACTGATGTAGGCAACATCATGGAAGTCTCAAAATAATTATGCTGAGTGAAAGAAGTCATATAAAAGAATACACCCCATATTCTTCCATATATCTAAAACTGTAGGGGTACCTGGCTCAGTTGGAAAGGCAGTCGACTTTTGATCTCACGGTCATGAGTTCGAGCCCCATGTTGGGTGTAGAGATTACTAAAAGAATACATAAACTTAGGGGCGCCTGGGTGGCGCAGTCGGTTAAGCGTCCGACTTCAGCCAGGTCACGATCTCGCGGTCCGTGAGTTCGAGCCCCGCGTCAGGCTCTGGGCTGATGGCTCGGAGCCTGGAGCCTGTTTCCGATTCTGTGTCTCCCTCTCTCTCTGCCTCTCCCCCGTTCATGCTCTGTCTCTCTCTGTCCCAAAAATAAATAAAAAACGTTGAAAAAAAAAATTTAAAAAAGAATACATAAACTTAAAAAAAAAAAAAACTCTAGAAAATGCAAACTAATGTGAAAGGACAGCAAGCAGATCAAGGCCCCCCTGCTTAGGGAAGGGGGTGGACAAGGAGGGGCAGGAGGGATACATTACCAAGGGGCAAGGAAACTTTTGGAAATGACAGATATCTTTACTGTCTTGATTGTGGTGGTGGTTTCATGAAGTCAAAATATACTATAGTGTACACTTTAAATTGTAACATTTGTTATGTCTATTATATTTCAATGGTACTACAATGAAGAATTATTTTTAAAAATGATACAATTTATTTTTTATTTTTTAATTTTTTTTAAGTTTATTCATTTTGAGAGAGGGAGAGTGGGGAAGGGGCAGGGAGAGAGGGAAAGAGAGAATCCCAAGCAAGCTCCTCACTGTTAGTGCCTTGCCGGATGCAGGGCTTGAACTCACAAACAATGAGATCATGACCTGAGCTGACATCAAGAGCCGGACACTTAACCGACTGAGCCACCCAGGTGCTCCAAAAATGATACAATTTTTAAAAATTAAGGGGCGCCTGGGTGGCTCAGTCGGTTGGACGTCCGACTTCAGCTCAGGTCCTGATCTCATGGTCCAGTTCGAGCCCTATGTCGGGCTCTGTGCTGACAGCTCAGAGCTTGGAGCCTGCTTCAGGTTCTGTGTTTCCCTCTCTCTCTGCCCTTCCCCACTTGCACTCTGTCTCTTTCAAAAATAAACATTAAAAAAAATTGAAGATGTGCCTGGTGGCTCAGTCAGTTAAGCGTCCAACTCTTGATTTCAGCTCAGGTCATGATCTCATAGTTTTTGAGTTCAAGCCCTGCACAGGTATCTTTTCTACATGTTTCCTTTTGATTCTCTTAACATCCTGGCAAGGCAGGTTTAGGTTTGAGGAGGCTGATGCCCAGAGAGGTGAAGGCAGCTGGAGTTGTCCCAGACTGTCTGATGTGGGCATGGATCCCGCACCCCTGAGTATGAGGCTGGGCTTCACTTGGTCTGATGAGTACTTCTGAACCCACTCCCCATTTGTCCCTTTCAATCCTGGAAGAGGGCAAAGCCTGGATCCTCACTGTTCCCCTCCCCACTCCTCAATTTTGTATACGAGGCAACAGGCCCAGGGAGGTCCTGATTGGTCCTGCTTTAGGGGCAATGTGGCTGAGGGTCCCTCCCGCAGCAGGACGTCTGCCATCAGAGCGCTGTGATGGTCTCCTGTATCGAATGGTGTCTTTGGCAGAGGCTTGCTCAAGAGTTCCAGTGAATCCTCAGCCCCCAGGCTGGCTGTGGGATAGGCAGCATCAGGCAGGGGGTAGCATCACAGACAATGTGGGCCTCCCCCTCACATCCCGGCTCCTCCGGTTTCTAGCTCTTTGACTTTGGACAGATCACTTAACCTGTCCCTGTATCAGTTTACTCACTCATAAGTATGAAGAGCATTAACGAAACGTAAAGCCATCAGAACAATACTTTGCCAACAGAAAGGCTACAGAAGTGCCCTCCAAATAAATGCATGGCTTTGGCTTTAGTCCCAAAGGTTTGGGCTCCTGCCATTTCCATTCTGAGAGCCCTGGGTGGAGGCCCCACTGATGCTGAAGAGTGCCTGCCCTGTGCCCCCCACGTAGCAGGCACTTTCCAAACCTTATATCATGCTCTCTCCGACAGGGCAAGGGGAGACTTGATATACCTGGTTCCCAAGATGAAGGAACGGACCCTGAGAGGATACCACCAGTGGGTGACAGAGCCAGAACCAGGCTGAGTCTGTCTGCCTCCAAGACTGGGGCTGGGCAAGGCCTACCTGCTTCCTCTTGGGTCTGGAACTCGGGCTGGAGCCCACCTGGCATGTCCTCTCTGCCCACCAAGCTTTGAGAGGCACAAGCCCCCTCCTCTTGGAGTGTACCTGCCTGTAGAGTAGCCCCACTGGTGGCTGTGAGGCCCTGACATGAGGGCACGTGAAGGGGTTGTGGATACCTGCCTGGCAACAAAGCCAACCCTCTTCTCTTGAGCTGTTTTGTGCTCTAGCTCAGCTATTGCATTGCGTGCCTCCGTCTGAGAGGCGGGGAGATTGAGACCAGCTGCCGCTGCCTGAATTCTCCCAGAGCTCGCCTAGTGACACCCGGCTCAGGTCCTCACACCATCCCGGTAGGAGTCTCTCCCGGCGGCAACGTTCAAGGTTTGTGGGCTGGATTTGGGCCAGTGGTGGGCAGGGAGTGAGGGGGGCAGGAGGGCAGGAGGGTCAGAGAGCTTGGCATTTCTCCAGCAAGGAGTCACAGGAGAATACTGCTGCCTGCCTGTGACGGACTTACAAGCCTGCCCAGTGCAAGGCTGGCTTCCCTATCCTTCTCCAAGCTGGCCCCTTTCATCTCCCACCCCACTTTGCCTTGCTCTGGGGAGCCTGACCCCCCTGTTCCAGAGTAAGAGCACAATGGGCAAGCCCGTGTCTTTAAAACAAGGAGGACTGACAGGGCCAGGACCCCAGGCTGGAGGGTTGAGAGCTGGAAGGTACTATGGACAGGCAGTCCTATTTACCCAAGGCAGGGAGAGAGGAGGCCCTGGCCAGGTCCCAACAGTAAGTCAGGAGCAGAGCTGGGCTGAACCTGGTGTTCTCCACACCCTTCCCACCACCTCCAGATAAAGGTTTCTCCAAAAGCAGCCAGACTGGCAGGGGCCTGCCCTTGGGGTGGGCAGGCAGCAGTAGAGAGGGAGCTCCTTTTCCTCCCCACCTCCTTCCTGGTCCTGGAACTCAGCACCTCCCTGTCTTCACCCTTCTTGGTCATCTCCTTTCTCACTCAAGGGGCTGTTGCATATCTAGCCAGCCTGGAATCCGTGCTGACTCATGGTCCCCTGTGGGCCCCACTGCGGAGGAGGGTTAGCTGGTGGGCCTGGGAGAGTCCTACCTTCTCTTTGGCCCAGAGGGCTTTTCTTTGCCTCCAGGTCTCTCCTCATCTGTGAGGATCCCCACTGCCCCAGACCTGACCTGGCTCTGCATGGGAGACTTAGGCTGCTGTCTTCCCCACTCTGGGCCTCAGTTTCCCCCCCAGACATGTTCA
The DNA here is from genome assembly GCF_023721935.1 of Panthera uncia. NCBI lineage: Eukaryota > Metazoa > Chordata > Mammalia > Carnivora > Felidae > Panthera > Panthera uncia. Next base: position 72,555,458 of record NW_026057586.1, read on the forward strand.
AATTCCTTCCTTGTCTTTGCCCTGTCCAACTCCGAGTTGGGCTGTACTCAGCTCTCCGTACAAGGCTGTGAGGCTGACCATGGCTTTAGGCTTCTGATCCAGAGCCTGCCCTGATGGTGCTTGTGGGGAGGGAAGATAGCCCCTTTCTGGGAGCAGACTACCCCTGGGAAGCCCTCGGAATGCTCCACCCCAAGTCCCCTGCTGCTGGATGTACCCACCCCCACGTCCTGCACGCTTTCTTGGAGTCCCCCAGAGGGGAGGACTGTGCACACGGGCCTCCAGGGCCTGGAGGGAACACACAAGCCCTTTGTCTCTGGTCTAAGGTATCTCCTAACCCCATGGAATTCCCCACTGACTCAGTACAGGGAGCCTGGGGGGGGGGGGGGGGGGGGGTCCTAGGGGGGGGGGGCAGCACTTGTCCATCTGTGGGAGATGAACCTTGCCTCCTGTCAGCACAGTCTTGTCCTCAGCCCAAGGGGCCCTCCCTGGTGGGGAGGTCAGCATCCTGGGCTCAGGCCCAAGATTGCTGTGGGGCTCCATTCTGAGCTTTGCCCCTCTGTGCCCTCCCAACTGCTCTTCTCCAAGCCCCACCCAGATGTGAAGGCGAGGTCCCTGGAGGCCTCCCCTAACTCCCCAGACCACAGATGGACCTGACCCTTACACCTTGGTGTCTTCTCAGGGAGTAATACCTGGGGTAAGTCAGTGAGAGCTTGGTCCCTCCCTTTCAGGTGTGCAGTGTCCCTGAGTCTTTGGCCACCCCTTTCCCCACCCCAGAAGCAAGCTGGCGCTCAGTGGCCCTGAGGTCCATGGTGCAGAAAGGCTGAGGCAGAGGGGGACATCACTGTTTACTGTGGGATCGGCACAGCAGGTTCTGGGCCCTCCTGCTGAGGGAAGTCTGAGACTCCATCCTGGGCTGACCATCTAGCCTCTAGTGAACGCATTCTCCTTCCATCCCCTTAATCCCAGGCTGAGTATTTACACTGGATTTCTGGGGACCTAGAAGGCCTCCATCATCCCCCATCCCATGTGCCACTGGCAGTCAGGTAGCAGCAGCCAGGGTGGTGGCAGGTCACCTCGTGCAGCAGGCCTGGGGCTCCGACCCTGGCTCGGCAGCTGCAGAGCCCCAGGTGGAGGCAGCAGAGGTGGCCCTGGCCTCACTACCCTCAGGCTCAAGGTCCAGGCCCTCATAGATGGTGGGGAGTGAGGTGCGCTGGCTCAGCCGCCGGCGTAGGCCGACCAGCAGGGGCTGGGGCAAGGAGGCCACGTCCACATTGTTGCCCAGGTCTACCCAGGCCAGCGCGGGGAACTTGGTGGAGTCCTTGACGGCCTCAGTGAGCTCACGGGCAGTGGCCCTCGTCAGCCTGTTGCCGTTGAGCAGGAGCTGGGTGAGGCGGGGCAGCGTCCAGAGGCTGGGTAGCAGCAGGCGCAGAAGCTCATCACTGAGCCCCGTGAAGCTCAGGTCCAGCACCGTGAGCCCGGCTCCCTGGTTTCCCAGGTAGCGCACAATGTGCTGCACATCCCGCGCTGACAGTGGAATCCCCGACAGGTTCACGGTCTCCCCAGCCAGCTGAGTCACCTGGAGGCTGCTCTTGAGGCTGTGGAAAGGTTGCAGGCAAAGATGGACTGAGCAAGGCCATGGCCTTGGCAGGTCCCTACTGGCTGTAGACAATGACCCATTGGGGCAGCCCTCAGTGGTGGCGGGGCCTGGGCCCTACAATCAGGCCAAGCTGGGATCAAACTGCTACTTTCTACGTGGATGGCCATGGGCAATTCTTGGAACCTCTCTGAGCCTCAGTCTCTCCTTTGGTGACAAGAGGGCCTGGCTGTTGTGAGGAATAAATATACGTGTTAAGGTTCCATGAGCTATTATTATTATAAAAACCTCCTGTGTGCCTGCATCACCACACCTGTTGTACCTATTATCTCACTTATTTTTATGCCAACCTAGTTGAGTAAGAATGATTATCCCATTCTGCAGAGGAGCAAATGATGCTCATAGAGGTGATAGGACTCTTCTATGCTCGCACACCACTAAGAGGGTACTGGGTCTTCAAATTAAGGTGCTCTGACTCCTGCCCTCACCTTTTTTCCCACGCCTCCTCTAAGGTCAATCCTTAGAGGGGTAAAGATAGACATTCCTATGAGGGTGATAGGGTATCCGTCTGTCCCCCGAGTCTTGAGGGCTAGAGAGGGGACAGGCCCAGGGTAGAAAGAGGGGAGGTGTTGGGAGGTGTGGGGGTGGGCAGGTGGAAGGTGAAGGGTGGTGAAGGGTTCCCTGTGTTCTAAGCTAGAAAAGAAATTTAGAGACTGAGGAGGGTCCTCCACCGCCCCTCGAACCTCCCTCTAGGTCTCTCCTGTCATTTGAACATGGACCACTAGGCAGATGGGTAGTGGGACCACCTTCAGGGCCCTTAACCACCACGGCAGGAAACAACCTCATGGGCTCTGGGCTCATCATGGACCACCAGGCTCAAGGAGGGGAAGGGTGGCAGAGGTGCGGCAGGGAGCAAGCAGGGGAGAGCACCAGCGCTGCTGGATGTCCGCAGCAGGTAACTAGGCTGAGTCTGGCCACAAAATGGTGATGGAGTGACTGGGAAGGGGACCCCATGGCAGAGCAGGCTACTAGGCTCACTGCGGAGGCCTCGGCTTCAGGCTGCCTGGCAAAGGCTTTTCAAAGAGCTGTAGGAACATGAGGGCAGAGTGTGGCCTCAGGCAAGCCATTTTGCCTCTCCCAACCTCAGTTTCCTTCCCTATAAAATGGGAATCATGACCCAGAATCTGCCTCCCTCACAGCCTGTGTGAGGATTCAGCTGACGCCTGCTACGCCTGCTGGGGTTATCTTGGTCCGGGTATGGTCCAGGCCCTGTGATAGGCCAGGGATTGAGAGGTGAGCGAAAAGCAGGAGGCAGGTCACACAGAGGGTGCAGTTTGGCTTGGGGGCATTCCACAGCTGTGATGCAGACAAGGGTGAGGGGGTCACAAGGTGGGGTTTCAGGCACCAGCCTCTTGCTGAGCTGCTTCTCCATGTCAGCCTAGGAAGGGACCCTAAGGGGCCACAAGGCAGGGCTGTGGCTGGGTTCCCCTTACCAGCTCTGGGTCTTCCTCTGGAGCAGGCTGGATCCTCGCTGCCGCTTGGAGTGAGGGGTGAGGTGGTAGATGAGCTGTCGGCAGATCTTGTCCGAGGACTTCCAGAGCTCATAGTCCTGTAAGGAGGCAGTGTTGTCAGGATGAGGCCAAGCCCCTCCCATGCCCCTCTGGGCCTTTGGGATCCAAGTGTGTGCTCCGGCACATGATTCATCATGGATCACTGAGCTGCCCACTAGCCTCCCCCTCCCACCCCCCACCCTGGCTGTGGCCTGGCACAGAGCCAGGGGAGGCTGCCCATTGGGAGCTGGACAGGCTGGTCTGAGGCCCGCAGTGCCCGGCGGGAGGATGCCTAGACAATGGGGCCTTGTTCCCTGTCCTCAGGCCCAAGGCCAGTGTCTCGGGCTATCAGCCGGCTCCCTGCCCACCCTCAGCGCTCCGGGGGGACTCGCCACAGGGGGAGGCAGGACCAGACCCCTCCAGGGAGCCCTGCTCCACTGACGCCACCCCCAGGGAATAGGAACAAGCCAGGTCAGCATGCTCTTCTTCCTCTCACTCTCCAAAACTAGACCGTGCCCGTGGGGCCTGGGTCTGGCTGCCAGGGCTGGGAGGGTCAATGTGTTACATCACCACCACCTGGCTCTCTTCTGGTCCTGAGTGGGCCCTCGTAGAGACCTAGCTTGGGGTGGAAAAACAGGGATGCTCTGCTTTCCACAAAGCTGGCACTGAGCACGCTCCACTACCCAGCACATTCTTTATCCTGTCCCTCTGTTAACAGAGCGTACACACAGTGGCAGCAAGCCCTGGCAGTCACTATGATAGCCCTAGGCTAGCCTCAGAATCCTTGGTGATGCCTGCATATAGATGTAGGAGTTCAGAGCTGGCAGGGCCCATAGTGGGCACTCTTGTTTTGCACAGGGATTCACTGGGCCTAAGGGATGGGGGCTGGTGGCTGTGTCAGGAGCGCAGGACCTTCAGTGCTTGTGGCAGGATGTAGAGTGGGGTTGGGAGCAGATGTGGTGGCATGGGAGGAGGGGTGATGGAGGCTGCCGGTGGCAGACACCAATTCAACATGAGGAAGGATTTGCTTATGGTTCACACTGCTATGGGAAGCAGTGAGCATTCATCCCCAAGTGTATCCATACAGGATGGGGACATGTGGACAGGGGTTCCAGCCTATGGTGGCTCTCTTCTGGCCCCAGGAATGCAGAGGCTTGGAGTTTGATTCCATCAGTGGATTTGTCAGAACATTCTATGTCCCACAGCATCCCCGTAAGACTTCCTGCCCGGGTCCCTGGTCCTGGCACACAGTGCTGCCACTCAGGAAGCAGGCCTATGCAACACACAGCTTTTCAGGTGTAGGAAAGCATAGCTCACCTGTGTTCCAGCTGCTTGCCAGCCTAATACACTGAAACTGCCATCAGGTCCCAGAGAGGGACATTGACCTGGTTAAGGCCTCAAAGCAAGCCAGTTGAGGACCGAGGCTCCTAGCCCCCAGCCCTGGGCATTCCTGGCCCCTGTCAGCCACACGGCCCAGCCTGAGGTCCATGCCTACTGGCCTCACCGTCTTGGGGCACTGCAGGTCACGGGCCAGGTTCACGAGCAGGTCATGGGAGATAGGGTCCACCAGATTGAGGAAGGCCACATTCCTATAGAGGATGTCGGTGAGGAGGGTCCCCTCGAGGCCCAGGTCCTGTGAGTGGTGAGGAGAATTGAGTGAGCCAGAAGTTGGGCTCTCCTTTTCCAGGCCCCCATCCAAGCTAGCCTCTCACATTGATTCCCCTCTGTCTGTCTCCTTCCCTGAGGCTTGCTGGAGTCTCTTCCCAGGTAGCGATGACCCAACTGTCCAGGAACACGTGGACCCTTTGGATGGGGAGAGTGCCAGTACATCCAGGGCTTCAGGGAGGTGATAAGTAGGTTCCAAAACCCTTAGACTGGTTCCCTGGAAGCGAAACATGGTACTGTGACACCTACCTCCTCTGGGGTTGGGCTTGTCTGGAGGGTTCTTTGGGGGATCCTCTGATGACCCCCAAATGCTGCTGTCCTCCAGCATTCTCTTTGGGCCCTTTGCCTCTTCTACCTATTTCCAAGCTCTCCTGAGTTGTGGCCACAACAAATGTTTGCTGACAGGTCCAGATCCTTTTGTGGGAATGGACCTCTCTTTCAGCTCAGTCAGATGTCCCAAAGGCAGCTTAGATTGGGTGTGTTCATCTCCTGCCCTGAAGCTGGCCTTGCCTCATATGACCCAGCTCAGTAAAGGGCGTCACCATCCCCATCTCCCCAGCGCTTGGGCAGGAGCCCAGAACCACCCCACCCTCTTCCCTCACCCCTCTCTGCCTAGCTCTCCCTCCCCACTGCTCGAAGAGGTGCAGGCCTCTCTCCCTAACAGCCTCCTCCTGGGCCCCTTGGCCTCCCAACACCTGTCTAGTCCCACCCTTGAGCTGCCAGAGCCAGATCCATGAACACACCCCTAAGCTTGACCCTTAACCCCTTTGGTGGAGACCAAATTCTCTTGATGTTGTATGACATTAGAGACTCATGCACAGCTTGGCATTCCCACCCTCCCCAACCCACCAGCCTCCTTGTCCAGGTTCCACGTCTCCCATCTCTCATAGAGACCTCACCATTGGGCCCCTGGTCTACCTATGCATTCCTGCCTTCAGTCCTTGGGCTTCTCTTCTTGTTATTCCCATAGGCCTGGTGAGTCCCTGAACATCTTTTCAAAGCATCCATACTGACAAGCCGATGGGGCAGGCATAGCCAGGAGGGGCCTTCAGACCCCGGGGCCCTCCTCAAGCCAGAGGGGCAGGTTCTGTGCACAAGCCCCCTGTGCACAGGATTCTAGGCCACGTGGGAATGCCATGACTGCAGAGTCCCTGTGGATTATGGGGCAGACCCCTGGGCCAGGAATCCTGACCTGAGACACAAGGGGGCAATTTAGCTGGTTTCCCAAGTTAAAAAAAAAAAAAAAAAAAAAAATGTCCTGCTGGTGCTTTAGGGCCCAGATGCCATCCCAAAGATCTGTGCCTCTGGATGGTCTAGCTGATTTGGTGCTGCTTTGCTGTTTGCATTTTAAACATCATTCAAGTCACAAATGCCAGCTAGGGAGGATCTAGAAGAGAGGGCTAGCTGGTAAGCCTGGGCTGACCCAGACAGGGCCCCAGACTACAGCCACAGCCCGCCTTCTGCTGGTCTGGACAGCTCCTCTTAAAGGGCCAGCCCCACCTTTCCAGCCCACTGGGCCCAGAGAAAGGAAACCCAGTGCAGAAGGAGTGAGGCTGGGAGACTAGAAGCTTCTGTCTTGACTGTCCCCTAATTTGCTCTGTGGCTCTAGGCTCACCACTGTTCTCCAAGCCTCAGTTTCCCATCTCTAATCATCCACCTGCAGGCCAAACACCTGCATGGCTAATTTCAGATTGCAGTACAGGGCAGCTGCGGTGGCAGTTGCTGCGGGAAATGGGGATGTGGCCAGAGAGGGAAGTGGTTTGCCCAGTGGTGATGCTGGGACCAGAACCCACGTCTTCTAGGGCACCCCAGGCTGGCTCAGGTACCCGGTGTGTGTGGGACCAGGGGTGCCCACGCCCAGCTCTCACCCTGTCCAGATGTGGTGTTGTGATGCACAGATGCCAGGTGTATGTACTCAATGAGTGTGAGCTGCCTGTTAGGATGGGTGATGTGAGTTGTAGCTCTGTCTGGGCTGCCATAGTGTCATGGTGAGGTTGCACGGCTGACCAGCTGGGCTATCAGTTCCCAGGTCCTCTCTCCAGGGTCCTATGCAGTTCCTTCCCCCCTCCCCCGCCCCCACCATGGAGGAGCCGGGAGCTGCCCTCTTCCCATTCATTGCCCCTCAGTACAAGATGTCGTCCCCCTCCCACCATCCCCTTGCCACTCCTTTCCTGCCAAGGCATGAATCTGTGTTCTTAGCTCCGGGCTTGGGGGCACCCTCAATACACACACAACTGAACTCTCAAACCCCAGAAAGGTGGACACCGTCGCGGCCCTCTCTTCCACGCTCACACCACACCACACCACCCCACCCCACCCCACCCCACCCCCGGAGCCTCACTCGTCCTCACTCTAGCCGATTGCTTTCCCTCCCTCGCCCTCTCGCCCAGACAGGACTCCCAGCCTCCTCAGCCAGTCGTATGCTCCCCTCGGAACCCTCCCGGCCCGTGCGCCCGTCCGGGGCCAGCCCTGCCTCACGTGCCCGGGGCCAACTCCGCAGCACCTCCCGGCCCCTTCCAGGCCCGCAGCCTGCAGCTCTGGCCCCTCCCCGGCCTCCAGCCCCGGGCCGACCCGCTCCTTCTCTCGCCTGGCGCAGGAGGCGCAGCAGCTGCCGCGCGCGCTCGGGCCGCCGCTCGCGGAGCGTGGACTGGATCTCGCGGAGCCAGCGCACCCGGCGCTCATAGGGCGCGGGCCCGCACCCCGCCGCCGCCCCGGCTTCCGAGGCCGCCTCGGGTCCGGTCCGCCGACCCAGCCGCGCCCCCATGGCCGCTGCGCTGCCGGCGCGGAGCGGGAGGCAGTCCGGTCGTCGGCGCCCCGCCCCCGGCCCCAACCCCCCGCCCCGCCCCGCCCGGCCCGGGCTGCATTGGGTGGGGAGCGCAGGGTCCGAGGTTGCGCGCCCGGGCGGGGCCGCAGCGGAGGAGGAGGGCGGGGTTGCTGCTGGGGCCCCCAGAGCTCCCAAACCCTCGGTTTGGGAGGTCTGGCCAGTGGAGTCCCGGGCCCGCGCTAGACCGGGCTCTGGAGCTCTGTCGTCTGGGCCTGGAGTCGTTTGGGGAAGCACTGAGCAGGGGCCGGGCGAGGTGGCGCTTGGCTAGTGGCCTCCATGCTGACTGTGGAGCAGTTGCTTTGGTGGTGCAGAGCGCTGGACTCCGAGTCGGGGAGGGGTGTGTGTGGGGTGGGGGGTGGGGGGGGGAATTCCCTTGCCAGCCTTAGGCAGTGCCATCACCTGCCTCCTGGAATTTCCCAGCCATTGGACAATCGTAGTATCTGACCTGTCCACCTGTGTAGACATTCCTGCATTGACAAATATTTACTGCCCCTCCCTGCCTAACTGGGGGAGGCCTGGGCAGGCTGGGTGGAGCAGGCTGGGCTCCCTTTGGCCCAGGCCTGGGAGACAAACAGGATGAAGAGTCCTGGTTAAACCCCTAAACCTAGCTCTGGGCAGGCTGGAAGCAGGCCAGCTGTATCTGCCCCAGGCTTCAGTCTTCCAGCTTGACAGGGGCGGGGAGGCGGTGTGAGGAGGGGAAGCCCTGGCTCCTGCATGGATCAGGTTTGGGCTAGGGACCCAGCCAGCTCTAGGGGCCTACTTGGGGGCCTGCTGCCTCCTGGAGGCTCCCCTCCCAGCTCTGGGCCCTCACACTCCCTGGGTAGGGGACATTTGGAGCAGGAGGGCTCTAGACACCCAATTCCCACAGCAAAGAGTGTGTGTCCAGCCTGTGAGGACAGTGGGCCTGGGCACAGGTTCAGGAGGGGTGAGCACAGATGGGGTGTGCGTGGGGTGAGGGGTGGCCATCTGAGGGCACATGGTAAGTGAGGGTAGAGTCAGACTTCTCTTTTGGGTTAAGTATTGCCCCCCAGGAGTGTGTTTGGGGACAGAGTGCTGGGATCTGTGGTCCCCTGAAGCTGAACCCCTGATACAGGACAGAGGACAACTTAGTATCCTTGTCACTTGATCATTCACTGAACCCCAACCCCTGTTGCTGCCTGCTTGGGCTCCCCCATTGGGACTGGTCCTGGGGCTTTTCTATCCTCGGCTCCCTTCTCCTCTGCCGTCTGCCAGCTGGACCCAGCAGCCTCCACTACTCCCCCTCTGTAGCCAGTATTGTCCTGGGGCCACCTTGGCACCACAGGTTTCCTCCCTGGCAAACCTGCATGACCATTTGGCCTGCCTCCCTCCAGAGCCCAGGCGCTTTCGCTGACCTGACGTGGTGGTGTTGGGGCCAGAGATTTAAGCAGCAGCCTCGTTGCTCCAGGGACCTCTCAGACCCCTTGTCCAGACTGGCAGCCTGGTAAGAACCCCCTCCCTCTCCTCTTATACGTTCGGGGCTGGAGCCAGAGCTGGGATGTCTCCCAAATCCTGACCTTATCCTTCCAGAGGCTGAGCCAGGCCTGGACATTGTCCCCTCAAACATGAGAAGGCCGAGCCAGGGCAGGGGTACGGGGCAGGGGAGAGAGAGGGCTGAGTTTGGTTGTCACAGAGGGGGCAACCCAGGCAGTGGCACAGGAGGGTGCCCAGAGTTAGAGTCCTGTGGAAAGCAGAGAACTGCCCCCCAGCCCCACCCCTCATGTTCCACCCCACCCTCTGTGTTCTTGGCTGAGAGATTCCTGGAGGACATTTTCCCAGAAAAAGACGGAGGTGGTGACTGGGCCTGGATCCCTAGATGGGCCTCCCTCTGCCTCCTGTGGGGGTGGTTAGGTTGAGTTGGCTCTTAGGGAGTGTTTCTGGCCTAACCCGATTCGGGCAGGAGGCCCCAGAGACAGAGTTCTGCCCTCAGGAGAGGGGGGCATCATTCCCCCTTACTGGCCTCCATGTATATTTAAGTAAAGGCTGCTGGCCTCTCTCTGTGGAGTTGCCTTGGGCAGTAGGCCTGTATTTGTGGAGACCCCATTGAGTGGGTGGGTAGGGGGGTGCTATGATGTTGCCCTCTCAGCACCTAGGGCTGATATGGAGCTTCAGTGACTTGTATGGGCTCCCTGGACAGCCAGTGAGGTGGGAAGTTGGGGAGCCAGAGAGTCAGGTGGGAGGGACACAGCTGAACCCCAGGCCCTGCTGGCGGCATCCTGGCCCTAAGTGGGGCTTGCCAAGAGACAAGTAGCGGTGACAGTCACACCTTTGGCTTCCCAAGCTCTTGGCCACCCCATGTGGTGGCCCAGCTGGAGTGACAAGGAACCAAGGTCCAGATGACCCAGTGGGAGGGGAGAAGGGCTGTGGCTGGAACTGAACCTGCCCCACCTTTAGGGCTCTTCTCTATCCACCCAGTGGGGTAGTCCAAGACCAGATACTGGCAAGGTTCATGGTACCTCAGCAAGTAGCCAGGTGACAGTGAGCCTCTTGGCAGCCGCTCCAAAGAAGGATGCAGGATGGTTTTGGAACTCACTAGGAGGAAAGAAGCAGACACTCAATGGAAACAATTTCTTCTGGAGCTGGCTCTACAGGGCTGTGTTGTAAGCTTGTGTCAGGGCCAGGGATCCCTATGGGGGGGGGGGCATGGGTATAGGCTCAGGACCAATGAATGATTGATTGATTGAGATGTAGAGAGAGTGGGGGAGGGGCAGAGAGAGAGAGAGGGAGGGAGGGAGGGAGGGAGGGAGGGAGGGAGAGAGAGAATCCCAAGCAGGCTCTGCACTGTCAGCACAGAGCCTAGTGTGGGGCTGGAACTCACGAACCGAGAGATCATGACCTGAGCTGAAATCAAGCATCGGACCCTCAACTGGCTGAGCCACCAGGTGCCCCTCGTCTCAGAACTGATTAGAATCCCCTGGACCTGTCCCTTTTTGGGTGTACAAACTAGGTAAAGTAGGTAGCTGTATTCGTTTTCTGTGGCTGTTATAACAAATTATTGCAATCTTGGTGACTTAAAACAACAAATTTATTCCTCACAGTTCTGGAGACTGAAAGCTGGAAATCAAGGCATTGGCAGGGCTCTCTGAAGGCTCTAACGATGGCGGTTGCTGGTATCCAAGGCATTCCTTGCCTTCTAGCTATAGCCCTCCAACCTGGGTCTCCATTGTCACCTGGCCTTCTTACCTGTGTCTGTGTGTCTCTCTTCACATGGCCTTCTTATAAGAACACTGGTTATTGGATTTGAGGCCCACGCTAATGACATCTACAAAGACTCTATTCCCAGATAAGGTCACATTCAGAGGTCCCAGTGGATATGAATTGGGGGGGGGGTGCTATTCAACTCACTACAGTAGGTTTTACAACCGTATTTCCTCATCTGTAACTCGGGGAAAATAGGGTGCCCGTCCGGCATCTTACTGTAGGATTAGACACAACAAAGCAAAAGTCCAACATACAGCAGTGTTTTTACAAATTGATTTTCCGTGGCTTTATACGGAATCCACTCAGCCACCCACAGCCTTCATTGGTCAGTTCAGTGCTGACTTTTGGGCCCTGTGGATACTGCAGAGACTAAGACACAGGAAGTCAATCTAACAGCTACTCCACAGATGTGGGGAACCTTGATGGGGGCTGCAGGGCACTACAGGAGCTGACCAGGAGGAGGGGGAGGGCTTCCGGAAGAGGTTGCTTTGAGGTTGGGGTCTGAAGGAAGAGTGCCAGCTTGAAGTCTCAGCAGAGAGCATAGGGTGAACTTTACAGAGGAAGGGGTGGGGCCCTAGCAAGACTGGAATTTATCTGGAGGGCAAAGGGGGCCTTTAAAGGGTTTCTAGTGAGAGAGGATGTGCTCAGATTTGTATGCTCAGCACTGGGGCTACCTTAGGGAAACAGTGGAGGGGCTGAGGACCCTGAGGAGGAGTTGCCAGGTGAGGGGAGCTGGGGTCAGGAGCAGCCAGGAGAGGATGTGGAGGTGAGGCTGCTACACTGGGGGACCAGTGAGTTTGGGAAGGAGGCTCTGGGGCTAGGCAGGCTAAGCTAATGTGGTTTGGTGGAGGTATGGGGACGGTTGTTACTTAGTTCAGGTTTAGGCAGGCATGTTGACCTGAGGCATCTAAAACATCAGCCCATAAAATGTTGCAAGCAGGACTCTGGGAGCAACGGAGTTCAGCTTGAAGTGGTGCAGGAGGCCCAGAAATGAGATGGCAGGGGGTGGGGGCTCTGAGAAGCCAGGATGGAAGGCTAGCAGAGCATGCGGGGCGGTGGGGGGTGGGGTGGGGGGGAAGCACTGGGTGTTTTTTGGTATTAGGGGAACCACAGGTCCACTCACCCCCCATGGAGGGTTGGGAGTAGGGGGTGGGGGTGGAGAGGCGTGTGGACAGGCAGGTTCCAGCCAGCGACTCCCCTCAGAGGGAGACAAGACCAGGCCATACCCTGGGGTGGGGGCTGGGGTGTGGACGGCTCAGCCTTTCTCCTCCACCCCTTGGAGCTCCCAGACACTGCAGATAATTACGAGGTGATATGGTAAATGCTACCTGCTCAGGGTGCTGTGGGCAGAGAGGGCAGGGCAGGCAGGAGGGGGGCATTTATGACCTCTTAGCCCTGAGCTGCTCATCAGCCAAGGACAGAGGCGGCTGCCGGCCTGGGCGTGGGAACCATGGAGATAGCGGGCGCTGACAATAGCCTGTGCACAGCCATTTCAGTGAATCCGCCCAACAATTATTTTAATGATTCCTGCTTTCCAGATAGAAAGCTGAGGGCAGGAAGAGGAGACCCTGGGCCATGAGTGGCAGGGGTCAGATTTGAACCTAGGAACTCTGGAGCCCATGCTTTTGGCTGTGCTGGTACCCTGCTTCTGGGTTTGGGAGTTGGACTTGGTCCACCAGGTGCCAGACTAGCCCTGCAGCCAGACATTCTCAGGCGTTAAGGAGCTGACATCTCTGAAGGCCCACACACTGGCAGTGCTCCAGCCTTCTTCCACACATCAAAGGTAGGTGCTGCAACGGCAAACGCCTCAGATGGTGCTGGGGGCTGGCAGCCAGGCTCTGGGGGCACAGGGGCTCTGCCTCTCTGCTACCCCTGGACAGCACCAGTCTCTTCACTGAGCTAGAGTCTTCCTTCCATCCCGGCAGTGTGGTCTGTGTGGCTCAGGGAGGCTGCGGCGAGGTAGCCACGGGGTCTGAGGTGGCCCTTGCTCCTCTGCTTGTGGCCTCAGACGGTGGGCAGGAAGTGAGGCAAGCCCACCTTAAAGCATGCCAACTCTCACAACTGCAGAAGGCATTCCAAGAAGGCAAACTGGGCTTGACATTGGGAAGAACTTGCCAACCAACCACAGTCTTGCTGTCTTTAAAGGTAGTGAGGTCCCTGTCAAGGCAAGTATGCAAGCCAACCTTTTTGGGGTGTTGGAGACAGGAGATCAGAGACCAAACATTTGAGATTCTGTGATCCTAAAGTTGATTAAGATGCTATGATGTTTGGCATCAAAGTCACTTGTATTTAGCCAGTTTACCAAATGTGTCCTTGGTGCAGATACCAGGGGACACAAAATGCCTGTTGTAATATCAGGTTTCCTGGCTCCCAGTGGGCCCTGAGATCCTGTCCCAGCAGTTCTGGAGGACAGGTCAGGCACTGCTGCATCTGGACCTGCCTTCCTGGCTCACTCAGTGTGAGGCTCCTGACTGCATTTTGGGATGTTGTGTCTCTACCAGCTGTGGCCCACCCAGGGCAGGAGGTTCACCTGGCACTTCCTGAGGCTCAGGCAGAGCCTCTTCCAGGATGTGACAGCAGGGTGGGGCATGATGGAGGCTGCAATGAGGTACTACTTGCAGGAAGTGGTTTGCAAGGCCTTCCCCATGTCATGGGTCACTGTTCTACCTAATGGCTTTGGGCAAGTCCCTTCCTCTCTCACGTCGTGGTTTCCTTTGACTACCCTTCTTCCTCCACCAATGCCTTGTTTTCCCAGACACAGAGCTGGGGCAAACCAGAGTCTGTCAGAACAGGAAGGACCTTGGAGGCCACTGTGGTTCCTCATTTTTCAGAGGAGGAGATGGGCCAGGTGCCCAGCCCCTCTATCCCCTCCTGTCTGACCAAGACCCGTGGGGTACCCTAGGTTGCTGGTGCCTACATAGTATGTGTGGTTAGGAGATAAAAGGCATCAGGATGGTGGGGTGGCACCGCTCCCCCCCCCCCCATGATGGCTTGGCAGCAATCCCTGGCTGGAGGCCAGCCTCACCCAGGAAACTCCTCAAGGAACAAGGACACAGAGAACCCATCTCGGCAAGTCCCCAGCCATTAACACTCCTTTCTTCCCACAGCCCTTACCCTCTGGTCACCCACCAGGGTCTTAATGAGTGAGCTGCAGTTAATGGGTTACCCAGCCAGGTGACACATTCACCAGCCTCCTGGGGCTCTCAAAGTCCAGATGCACTGGCCTGGCCTTCAGGGTCTGATCTGAGCTCAGCCACTTCCCTTCTTAGCCTTGACACCTCAGGGCTCAGGAAGGGCCCAGGGAGGTCAAGAGGCTCCCTTAGGCCCTTACTACTCCCAGACATGCCTCCAGTGCCAGCTTCCAGGCTCAAGTGGTTCCCTTTACCTGGCATGTCCTACCCAATCCAATCCCAGCTCTGCCCTGATTCTTAAGGCCCCTGTCACTGTGTCTGCCTCTCCTCCAGGGCCCTGGGCTCCTCCTCTTCCTTGGCTGGCCATACTAAGCCCATCTAGAATCCTGCTGGGGGCTCCTTGAGAAGAGAATCTGGACAGGCCAGGCTTAGAGACAGGAATGAATGAATGAATGAATGTGTTGAAGCCAGGGCCGTGCTAGTGGTGGCAGTTCTGGCAGACAGCAGGCCACAAGTGGATCTCAGACACAGGGAGTCTTGGGGCTGCCAGCCCTGTGAGGCACCCACCCTGTCTCATTTGATGGGCCAGAGTAGGCAGGGGCATGAGCAAACAACTCTATCTCCTGCCCTCACTGCTGTGTGTCCTCCATCAACCCTCTCGCTCATGACCCCAGAAATGTCGGGGATGAAGAGAGGCTCCCCTGGGTCGTGTAACTCCCTTCAGTCCAGGTGGCCAGGGCCTTTGGAGTGACAGTCCCTACACACTCCCCCTGTAGCCCCAAGGGTCAGGGAGAGGACATGGTTGGAGGAGCATCTCCTACTCTAGAGTTCTGGAGTAGGTAGGATTCCTCAGGCCTGATGGGGATTCAGAGGTTTACACTTCCAACCCCAGTGGGTGGGCATCTGGCTGCACCCCAGCACCACGTGAACCTGCTCTAGACATTGTAAGTTGGGGGGGTCCCACCTCCTCCCAGGGGCCCCTGGCCTGACCTACCTCTGCCTGAAACCTAGCCTCATTCAGCACCACGGAGGCTTCAAAGCTCAGGTCTCTCATTCAGGATTGGAGATCTTACGGGACTCAAAGAGGCCAGCAGCTGTCCCAGGTCACACAGCCCCAGAGACAGGGCTAGGAGCCAGCCCTCTTCCCACCTGGAAAGGTTCCTGTGCCTTTAAAGCCTCCCTCCACTCAGTCCGCAGGGGGAGGGAGGGGAGGAGCTGGGTCAGAGCGGGGGCACTAGGGACTCAGCTCTGTGCTGGAGAGCAGCAGGAGGACCAGCGTAGAGCCAGGTGAGCCAGGAGGGGCATCAGGCTGTGCCTCAGTGCTGTGTGACCCCAAAGTACAGCTCATTCTTTCTGAGCTGCTGGACATTGTAGGTTGGGGTAGCTCAGGCTAGGTCCTCCCAGAAGCATCTGTCTGGAAGCCTGGGTTCCAGTCCCAGCTCTGCCATGTGCTGGCCTCTTCCTCTGGAGAGGCTGGAGCCTTAGTTTATATACCTGCATAATGGGAGTGAGTGGACCTTCAGGGTGAAGGGGACAGGGCTTGTGTGAATGGACCCTGAAGAGGGGCTGCACAGACTGGGTCCAGGCTGGAGAGGCCTTGGATTTTTTATTGTCTGGTTAGGGGGGTTGAAACTACCTGTCCAAGCTGTCTGGCTCACTGTGTCACAGGTGTGGGGTGGGTGGAGGAGGGCCGGGTGGAACTGCTGGACTGCTCTAAAGAAGGGGACATTTTGGAATTAAGCAGGAGGGGTGCAGCATGGGGAAACTGAGGCCCAGGAGGATCTGGCAGCATGGGGGTAGGGGACCCATGATGGGGGCTGAGGCGCTGGGTCCTCTGGCCATGCTTGCCCCTCTCCGGGATCTGGTTTGTGGCTATGGTGGGGCCTGAAACCGGCTCAGTTGTGCAAGGGTCATTGCACAACTCTAGGGGGTGCCCACCACCTTGTGGTCATTGCAGGCATGCCTAGCTATCTCAACAGGTATCTGGCATGGCGGTTATCAAGTACTGGGGAAGGTGACTTTTTCTAATTCTCAACCTTATGCCACCAGGGTGGGCAGCAAGGGAGACAGATCCCAAATCCAGGCCTGGGTAATGGTAAGCTTCCAGTCCAGTGGCGGGCAGGGCTCAGGAAGCTGCTGAGAGCTATGTTCTCATGCCTGGGGTGAGATGGGGATGACTCCTTGATGCTGGTGGTGTTAGGGCCAGGGGCATGGGTTCTGGGCCCACCTGCTGGTCCACATGTCTCCCTCAGGGTCCAGCTGAAATTGCGCAAGTTGCTTCAACCTAAGCCTTGGTTTCCTGTCTGAATGGGTCTAGGACCGTGCACCAGGACTGTGGCTCTGAGGTGGTGGTTACACAGCCAGGTGACAACTGGGTTGGAGGATTAACAGAGAATCCTTAGGCTTCCTCATGCTCCGCTCTCTGATGCATCCTGGGAACCTGTTCCACTCAGCCTAGGTTCAGCTTGTGTGTGTGTGTGTGTGTGTGTGTGTGTGTGTATTGGGAGGGGGTGGTGCTGATGGCAAAGTCAGTATCTCTGGTGGGTGAAGCTTGCACATTCCTGGGGACGGGGAGCTTACCATCTTCTGTGCCTAGGACAGGAGCCATGGGGTCTGGAGGAGACTCTTCAGCCCAGCCCCTGCAGCCTTTTCTAGGGCGGCATGGTTTCCCCAGACTGACTCCCCTCAGGTCGCTTTTCAGCATATAGGGGTTGGGGGGCTGACCAGAATAAAACGTGACACGCTCACCACGTAAGGAAGGTTCTTGGTTCTGTACCTCAGGCGTTTGTTGACACAGCCTTTAATGAGATACCTTTCCTCCGGACTCTCCTCTCTGGGGCCTGCAGCTGCTGCTAGGCTTCATCTGTGCTCCATCACAGACAGTGTTTGGTCCCTCACCTTGCCCCAGGATGCGGTTTTCCTGTTGGGACCCTACTGGGATCACCTGTTGGGTGGGGCCATCCTCTGCCCGCTCAGACATTCTTCCTACCCTCGAGCTGCTGCTGACACTGCCATGTCTTATGCCTCCCCAGGCGAGGAGGAAGTGGCTAAGCAGGCTTAGGCTAGGGACAGAGCCCTGTGTCTCTCCACTCTAGACCCCTGCCAGCTGACTGGCCTGCAACACAAATCCCCTGACATCCTGGCTGGTGGCTAGCCCTCAGGGACAGGTTATGGGCCTTCGTCCCTGGAGCCTGCCCTGTCCATCTTCTCAGTCACCCTGGTCTGCAGGTGATGTCCAGGAGAAAAGAGCTGAGTCATGGCGCCCCGTCCCGGGGCCGTGGAAGATTTCATGGGAGTGCATTTTCCGGTGGATTCCATCCCAAGCCTGTTCAAGGGCAGTGGGTAACAGGACAAGGCCTGTTTTGACTGTGCGACCCAGAGTGTGCAGCAATACTCCGTAGGGGCAATGAGACCTCTATAGCTCTTTCTGTCTGTCAGCTGCCACAGCCTTACAGGGTGGTCATAGCTGAGGTGTTACAGATAGGGACTGTGGGGGCTCCTGGGCAGCCTAGATACAGCTAGCAAGGAAGCCAGGGATGGAGCAATGACTCAAGGAGTGGCTGATCCTTATTCTTGGCACATGGAGGCCAAAGGGGGATGGAAAGCAGCATCCAAGGTCCCTGGGCTGGGCATGCACCTACTCCTGGCTTGAGATCTCCTTGTTGGCCCGGTCAGGGACATGCAGGAACTTGGGTGCGGGTATCAAGTGGCCAGGTGTGCACTGTTGGGCTGCGTGGCTTGAACCAGCTCTGGCGCGGTCCGGGCCCTGCCTCTCCAGGCTGCTCAGGGGGGTTCTTGGGCCCGAGGTGCTGACATTCCCGGATAGGCGGTGGAACCGGTCTGGACACGAGGCCCCAGGCTGTGTTCCAGGAAGGCACCCTTGGCATCTGCTTGAGGGCTGTGGTGAGGGCTCTCAGGTCCTGGTTCTGGTCTGGTGCTGGCGGCACCTCTGCTGCGTTGCCTCAGGAACCATCTCTGGGACATTGTGTTTGGCCCTGGAGTTCAGACACTTTGACAGGGGTGGGGCGTACCCCGCCTGGGGCTTGCTGGAGGGGTGTTCACCAGGAGACCCTGCCCTTTGGAGAGAACTGTGTCCAAGAGAGGGGGACTCCTTGCCCCTGGCACCACACCTCTCTTTCCCTGTTGGGGTCACACCCCTCACCTGCTGCCACTGCCTTGGGGATCCCAGAAGTCATGCTGTCATAACACCTCCCATCTCCTACCCAGGGCCCTCCCAGAGCTGTGTGAACTTTAGTCATCTGCTGACAGGCCAAGTCACTGTGTCTCCTTGCTTCCTCAACGTCAGCCCCTGGGGCTGTCCTCCCTGTCAGACTGGACCTTTTAGAGGACAGCCTGCTCTCGACCCTGCTTAGACACTTTCAACGGTCCCATGGGGTTGCTGAGTGACTCCCAGCCAGCTTCTTGCCTGCTCTGGGACTAGGTGAGCATGAGAGTTCTGCCTTCTCCTGCCCCTTTCCTGTCTCTGCTCCTCCTTGGAGGTGCCCTCCTCCAGATCCCAATCCCTGTTCAGAGGCACCCTGAGGAGCTCTGCAGGGGCTGCAGGCGTGGCTCTGGGCCACTCCTAGGAATGGGGGGGTTCGGCTGAAGCTGTGGCCCAGATTTTCCCAGGCAGACAAATCTGGCCGTGTCCCAGCCTAGAGCTTCTTCTGAGGACCAGGAGCTTTCCTGGGCCCCTGCCAGCTCCGGGCCTCAGGTAAGCCCATGAGGGTCATGAGGAGTGGTGTGGGAGTTTGAGGCCAAGTGCTGTGCCCCACCTACTCTCTGGCCTCAGTTTCCCTTCCTGACACTGATTTGGGTGAGAGCCAGACCTCTGGGCTTGGACATTCTTTTAGTGAGTCTTTGGGAAAAATGTGGGGTGTGTGTGTGTGTGGGGGGGTGGGAAACGGAAGCCCAGTCCCCAGCAGGGTGTCTTCCGCAGGGCTGGTGATGTCTGCTTGCAGGGTCTGGGCTGGTGTCTTTGCTGCCCTGGCCAGGGAGGAGGGATGGGGGTCAGTACTGCCCACCCCTCCCCATACTTCCTGGCAGTCTGAACCTTGCTGGGTGCCCCCTGTCCCTCTGGAAACCCACTTGGGTCCTTGGGTAGACGGATGGATGGACGGACAGATGGATGGATAGGGGAGGCTGGAGTACAGACCTTAGGAAGTCATGTCTGGATCACCACAGGGACCTGAGGGGAGAAAGGAGGGCCGTGAGGGGGGCGGTCTCACCTCACAGCCGCAAACCCAGGAGAAATGAGACAATGTCCCCAAGGTGTCCCATGGGCAAGGACTGGGGGGCCTCCTTGGCAAGTGTGCCTGTGCCCATGCTGGGAAGAGAGTCACTGGTTTCTGTCCTGCCCCACCCACCCCCACCACATGTGGTGGGAAAGTTCTGTATCTGGAAACAGACCCCACATGTTCCTGGCCCAGCTCCCAAGGCCCCTCACACCTCCCAGCGTAGCTATCTCTGTTGGGAATCCTTAACCCTGACCCAGCCTCTAGGGTGTGCTCCAGGGGCATAGACTATCCCCTGGAGCAGTGGTAGGGGGAAAGTCCTGGTTGGCACTTTGGAGAGAGCCTTCTGCTGCCTTTTGGAGGACTGAGGAGCAGGTGATACTGACAGGAGGGAGTGCAGGGAGTAGGCTTTATAGTCCAGCCTTCAAAGGGTGGTGCCTGGATACAGTCAACATGGAGAAGAAAGGCTGGCTTGAATCCCACTGGGGACGTAGGGTGGTGGTCTGCTGTGTGGCTGCCCACTGAGCCTGGGAGGGGAAAGCCTTCCATGCTGGCTTCTGGAGGCCCCCCATGTGGGAGGGCTATCCCCTCCCAGGCTCCGTGCAAGTGAGACTCCACTCCTAGTCCATCTCTGGGACACTGTGTCTGGCCCGGGAGCTCAGACCCTCTGAACAGAGACGAGGTGAACCAGAGGCATCCCAACCTGGGGCTTATTGGCAGACACTCACCTTTCGGAGATAATGGAGATTGCCACTGTCCTCACACCTCTCCTTCCTTGTGGGGGTCACACCCTTTGTCCGCTGTCACCGCCACAGGAGCCCAAAGGCTCACTGCTGTCCCTCCCTGCATGGCCTGGAAAGGAGTCAACAGGGAAACAGTGAGCAGGTGGCTGACCAGCTTCCTTCTGCACCGCCGGCCTCCAGGGCGTCACCCTACTAGCTGATGGCAATTATAGCCAACACTCACCTAGCACTTCACGCTTTCCAATCCACTTCATTTCTACAACATCCCCAAGCAGGATGCCTCTGTCATTCCCACTGGACAGGTAGTCAGTGACTTGCCCAAGGTCCCACATCAGACGAGGGGCAAGACTCAGATGGGACGAGCTGGCTTGAGAGCCTGCATACCCCGTCTCCTTGGCCTGGCCCACGTGGGCTTCACCACTTTGTCATATGACACTCACACCACCGAACTCGGGCCTTGCTCTGGGCAAACCCCCTCTCGGCTGTGCCTGGAGATTTCACACAAATGTGGGAGAGTCGGACAGCCTCCTCTTCGACTCCAGAGTTCATCTGGGTCAGAGGAACCTCACAGAGCTCCCTGGGGAGGACCTCCCTGGGGAGGCCTGTTTCAGGTACACTATCTTGATTTTCAGGAGAGCAAAGAGGCTGCCTGATCGAGGTGTCTGTCTGGAGCAGATTCTGTGGACACCGGCTCCTACTGTCTGTGAGGGAGACCCCAGTTATTTCCTTAGCTGTTTCAGCCAAGCCCTCCCCGCTTTTGTGGCCACCTCCCCAGGCAAGGTGTGGGGCTTCCATCCGCTGAGAAAGGTAGGCCCCTGCCCCATGGCAGCTTGTCTGACAATTTTACAAGGAGATTGTGGGTGTCCTTTTTGAGGGTACAATGGAAGCCGAACCTCACAGTCTGTGGCAGGCCACTCTGGGGGCCCATGGGTGGTGTCTGGCTCTGGGCTGAGGTGGGGGTCACAGAAGGGATCAGGCCAAGCTTGTTCCCGGTAGAGTTCCCTGCTTGGCAGTGGCTCTGACTGTGGGACACATGGAATCTGGGGGCTCCCAGGAGAGATTTCTGTTGGACATGGGGTCTTTACTGGGATGGGGCCTTGAGGATAAGCAGGGCAATTTAGGAAGGGAGAGATGGGGCTGGGAGTTTCTGGCAGAGCAAGTGGCCGGGGGCTGGAAGGAAACAAAGGGACATATTTTTTTCTTTAAAAAATTTTTTTTAATGTTTATTTATT
This sequence comes from Panthera uncia, assembly GCF_023721935.1. Classification (NCBI taxonomy): domain Eukaryota; kingdom Metazoa; phylum Chordata; class Mammalia; order Carnivora; family Felidae; genus Panthera; species Panthera uncia. The sequence goes on from NW_026057586.1 coordinate 72,576,650, forward strand.
TTTGAGAGAGAGAGACACACACACAGAGTATGAGCGGGGGTGGGGGGGGGCAGAGAGAGAGGGAGACACAGAATCTGAAGCAGGCTCCAGGCTCTGAGCTGTCAGCACAGAGCCCCATGCGGGGCTAGAACTCATGAATGGTGAGATCATGACCTGAGCCGAAGTTGGAAGCCTAACCAACTGAGTGAGCCACCCAGGTGCCCCCAGGGACATGTTTCTGAGGCTTGACTATTGGCTGTGCCCTGTGTGGTGAGGGTCAGGATGTGCCCAAGGCCAGGCCAGTGGCAGTCCCCTGACCCTGTTAACCACCAGCCCTCCCCCCTGACCCCAAACAACAGGTACTTGCAGAGCCATGAAGAAGCGGTATGTGGTGCTGGCCCTGCTGGCCGTGGTCCTAGTGATCTTCATCATCATCCTGTGCCTTTGCCTGCTCTTGACCTCCAAGCCACAGAGCCACGTCTACCCCAGGGCAGCTGTGGCCACAGATGCCAAGTATTGCTCAGAGATCGGGAGGTGAGCAGGCAGGGCGTGGGTATACAGGAGGACCACTGGAAGTGGATCTGGGCAAGATCCTCATCCCTCTGAGACTCAGTTTCCCCGTCTGTACACGAGCTACCCGGACAAGGGGTGTCTGATGCACATGGAGCTGCCTGTCCTTTCCTTGGACCTTCACAGCAGCCTCTGGTCAGGGCAGAAGGGGACACTGACTCCAAGAGCAGGATGTGGATTTCCTGGTGCCCAGCTGGGTCCCTTTCCTCAGACCTCTGTCCCTTTGGATAAACTGCTGTTTTATGCTATTTTAGACCCCTATCTCACATTATGTACAAAGATCAGTTCCCAAAAGACGTAAACAGAAAAAGAAGGTTGCTAATAAAAAGTAACGTTTTTCCGTTTTCTTTCTTTTATAAACGTCATGCACATCTGTTTGCTTGAAAGGAAGAACATATAAGCCCATTGGTCTTAGAGTGACATGTAAAAACCAAAACTACGGTTTCCTCTTCCATCCTCCTTTGGGAAGGGTGGCCAGAAAGGGTGGAGTTGGGTGGCAGTGTGCATGTGTCGGGGGGTTGGGGAGCCCGCAGGTGCTCACTCCCCACCACCTGCTGCCGGTAGGGACATGCTGAGGGACGGTGGCTCGGCGGTGGATGCTGCCATTGCGGCCCTGCTGTGTGTGGGGCTCATGAACGCCCACAGCATGGGCATCGGGGGCGGCCTGTTCCTCACCATCTACAACAGCACCACGCGTGAGTGCCCACGGGGAGTAGGGGAGGTAATTGGCAGGGGCTGTCCATCTCAGACTGGACGTGGGCCGGGGGCAAGCAGAGCCGGGTGGCCCCTGGGCTCACACGGGGTAAGGGGTTGGTGTTGGTCCGGACTGCCCACCTTCTTCTCCTTCTAGGAAAAGTTGAGATCATCAACGCCCGTGAGGTGGCCCCTGGGCTGGCCTCCGAAGGCATGTTTAACAGCCCGGAGCAGTCACAGAAAGGTGAGGTGCAAGTTCAGGTGTGGGTGCAGAGCTGGGGTGAGCTGCCGGGAAGGCATGGGCATGCCCCTGTCTGATGCTGGCGACAATTCTGGCAGTGCTGATGTGCACCCTTCCCATCCAGCCCTTCCTGGCCCGACAACACCCTCCCGAGGGTGAAGACATGGAGCTTCTGTTATTTCCACTCAGGCCTCTCCAGGGTGCTAGGGCATGGAGAGAATAATTATTATTTCAACAGCTTGCACATATCGGGGGGCACTGGGGCCAGCATGCTGCTTAGCTGTTTTCACCAATGGGCCCCTTGAATCCTCCCTGTATGCTTGGGAGTCAGGGGAAGCGCTGTGTTGATTCTTATTTTATAGGTCCAGAGAAGTCATGCAAACCAACTGAGGTCACACAGCTGGATGGTGCTGAGACCCAAATTGAACCTGGGCTGTCAAAGTCCTGAATTTTTCAAAGGCATCCAAGACTTTCATTTATTCGTTCATTTTGTGGAGATAGCTCCAAAAACGCAGTCGAGTCTATCTTTTTTAACAAGGCCTTCATGCAGAGAAGAGGCCCCCAAACTCCCCATGCAGCTGAGGGGAAGCCAGTGGCCAGCAGGGGTTGCTGCTCCAAGGACCCAAAAGGAGGATAGGAGGAAAGCAGGATAGGAGATTAGAGGCAGGACGAGGGGGCTGTTGGCCATAGCAGGTCTGATCCCCAGTTGCAGGCTCTGCCCCTCGGGCCGGGGCCCTGGGTGAGGCCCTGTGAGCAGCCCCGTTGGAGTCTCCTCCAACATACAGCCTCTTTGAATTTTTATATCCCCTGGGAGACTCAGAATGTGTAGAAATGAAATCATTCAGTGTGATTGCTGGAATCTTACAGACTTAGCACCTTGTGGATGCTCGGAATTCACTTATTTAACGAGGACTTAATTGGGAATCTCTTAAAATGTCAGGGGTTGTTCCCCAAGCCTGGGGACAAAACAAAGGCAACAGATAAAATCCGTGGACCAGCCAAGCCAGGTGGTACCAGAACAGCAGAGGTGGGAAGGGCTGGAAGGCGTGCAGTTCACCAAGTGTAGCCTGGTCACGGGGGAAGTGTCTGGGCAAAGACCCAGGGTCTGGAGTGGGTGAGGATAGCTGTGCAGGTGTCTGGGGGAAGAGCAAGTGACCCACATGGGAAGATGGGACAGAGAACTGCGGGAACTAGCAAGGCTGCAATGGGCGACCCCAGGGTCAGAATGGCTCAGGTGGTGTCAGACCTTATGGGTCATTGTGAAGACCCTGTCTCTTGTCCAAGAGAGGTAGCAGTGGCCCCTGGGGTGTTTGTGGGGGTAGATCTGGCCTATGTCTGGCTGAACCCCTTGGGCAGCTGCAGAAGAGGCAGGGAGCAAGCCGCCTGCCCATCAGGTGACCCGTCAGGAGGTCACCACGATGACCACGGAGAAATGAGGGTGTTGGGAGGTGGTTGGTATTCAACACACCTAGAAGGTGGAGCCTGTGCATTTGCTGAGAGGTCGGGTGTGACACCAACTCCTATACCAAGAGTCCTGGATGACCCCTGGTCTTTGATCTGTACCCGGAAGCATGGGGTGCCCCTAACAGAGGCCAGCAAGGCTGTGGGGGAGTGGGTTTGGGTGACAGTCTGGAGTTGGGTTTTGAGTGTGTTAAGTTTGAGATGCCTTTCTCATGGGCAGGTGCATCCTCAGATCAGGCCATCGGGGGAGCAGGCCAGGCCAGAGAGTAAATTTAGAACTGGCAGCACATACATGAAATTTGAAGCCCTGATCTGGGGGAGGTCACCAATACGGTGAGTGTAGACAGAGGAGACCCTAACAGAGCCTTGCATGTGGGATGCAGAGGTGACCCTGGAGGAGTGACGGGCTAAGTAAGGTAAAGTTGAGAGAGGACCCTGGTCTGGCAGTGTGGGGGTCACTGGTGACCTTGGTTAGCAGGGTGGTCTGAGACCTATTAGCCCAAGATCAGGGCAGCATTTTTTTTAAGGTGGCAGGAATCATGGGCCGGGTGTCAGACCTTCTGAGATGTGCAGACATACAGACCATAACAACCTGGCTCTCAGAACCTTGTGCCCAACCTCAGGATGGGAGAGGTAGTTCCAGAGCTGCAGTCATCTAGCCTGAGTGTAGCTGAAATGGCCCTGGTCATCCAGGGGTGAAAGCAAGAAGGTGTCTGGGAGCAAGGGCCTTTCTGTATCAGTGCCCAGCTTAGGGCATAGTGGGCCATGGGGGTGGGTGGGGATCAGGGTCCAGGAGTCTGTTTCCAGTGGAATTGTAGGCTCCTCTAAGGTCAGCTGCAAGAGACAAAACTCTTTATGGTCAGATGGGGAACTGAAACCCAGTGAGGGTACATATAGGGCAGGGGGTTGGACTCAGGTCCTGGGTCTGGGACAGTAGAAGGGAGGAAGGTAGAGGCCTTACCCTGGAACTGGCTCAGTGTCGAGGGTGGCCTGGGCTTGCCCTGGGGACTTTGGTGGGTTCCAGTGGACCCCTTGAGTCTTATGGGATGAGAGGCCTTGTGGGCTAGGAGGCTCAGACTAAGAGATGGTAGGGGTCTGGCTTCCCCACAGTCTTGTTGTGCAACTGTGGGCCTGGCACAGGATTTCAAACCTGGTAGCACCTGCAGAGGCAGACATCTAGTCCTGGGACAGCAGGACTGTGGCCTTGTCACATATCCCTGGCCAATCTACACTCTTGCCAGCGGAGTCCACATATGACAATTCCATTTGCTTCCTAAACCTCACTGATCCCATCTGGAGACTGTGCCTAGGTTGCTGCTGAGGGAGAACACCCCTCCTGATGTCCCCTGACTGGAGCCACTAACTGTCTTCCTGTCCCTCTGCAGGGGGGCTGTCGGTGGCAGTTCCCGGTGAGATCCGAGGCTATGAGTTGGCCCACCAGCGGCATGGGCGGCTGCCCTGGGCTCACCTCTTTCAGCCCAGCATCCAGCTGGCCCGCCAGGGCTTCCCTGTGGGGAAGGGCTTGGCGGCAGCCCTGGAGAAAGACAGGGCTGTCATCGAGGAACAGCCTGCACTGTGGTATGTCTGTGGGTACTGGCCTGCCCTGGGGCACAGGCTGGGCAGATGTGGCCCAAGGTCCCTGCATGCCATGAATGACTGGCAGAGGGATGAGGTCTAGGATATAAAAGCCTTTCCCAATGTGTGTGGGATCACATTCTGAGCCTGGTGCCTGGGGTCCCGGCTTGTGAGTCCTGAGTGGCAAGGGACTCTAGGAAGCATTGGCTGGACACCAGAGGATGACTCACCTGTGGACAGGTGCTCACTGCCCTTCCTTTGATCTCCTGTGTGGTTGGGTGGGAATGGCTGGCCAAATCCACCCTGCCTGCCTGCCTCACGGGAGCCCCTCTGCCCCAGTGAGGTGTTCTGCCGGGATGGGAAGGTGCTGCGGGAGGGGGACAGACTGACCATGCCGCAGCTGGCCAACACATACGAGACGCTGGCCTTGGAGGGAGCCCAGGCCTTCTACAACGGGAGCCTCACAGCCCAGATTGTCAAGGACATCCAGGCGGCCGGTAAGTGGGCAATCTCAGGAACCCTAGGCAAGGAACTCAGCAGCAAGAGCTCTGAGCCAGAGCTCAGAGGACTTAGGTCCTCTGGTCCTGCCCGACCTGGGCACTGGGCCCTCAGGCAGTGCCTGGAGGGGGAGGGGGGGTCACAGATATGTCTGCAGTCAGTGACAGGCCACATAGATCCATAGATCTTGGTTAGGTCGAAACTGAGAGACCAGTGCAGTTCAGGAGGGAAAGTCCTCTGTAAGTAAATGAAGGTCTAGGCTGGAACTGGAGCTGAGGAAGCATTGAAATGCAGATCTGAGGGGACTTCCCCAAGCAGGAGGTGGTACCTGAGCTACAGATGAGCTTGGAGAGAGGAAGAGCCTTCCTGGCAGAGGGAATAGGCTAAGGCCCAGAGAGGATGAGCTTTAGTTATCCCTGAGTGTCACAGTGGATGAGGGTGGGCTTGGTGAGAGAGGCACTGGAGGGGCTGCAAGCAGAGACAAGTTCTCATGACTTTCAGCCAAGAAGCCTGGTGCTGCCTCTCTCTCCCCAGCTGTGGATTTCTTCCTGCTGTTATTTTTGTCAGAGACACAGAAGAGAGTGATTAGCATGTTGACCTTTACCACTGAGGCAGGAAATTAGCCTATAAATACTTGGTCTTTCTGGAGCCAGTTCCCTGTAGAATTAAAGAGCCTCCTTTCACCCACCTATTAGTAGTCACTGGAGGATGGGACTGAGCAGGGGAGAGATGGGAGCAGATACTTTCCACTTAGAGAAGACTCTCTGGCCGCCAAGAGGAGAGAAGGCAGACCTGGAGGCCAGTGGGGCAAACAGATAGAGGGCAGATGGCCTGAGCCTGGCAGTGGAGAGGTGGTATCATCAGGGAGCACAGAGGGACTGGCGGATGGGGCAGTGGGGAGGGGGAGGAGCGGGGCCCTCAAGAGTGGGCAGGACTTTCAGCGTGATGGTCCTATGCTCCCCTCAGATTGGGGGCCCCATCCCTGTGTCCACCCATTGAGCTGCTGTCTCATTGCAGGGGGCATTATGACCACCGAGGACCTGAACAACTACCGTGCCGAGCTGATAGAGCAGCCACTGAACATCAGCCTCGGGGACGCCCAGCTCTACGTGCCCAGTGCCCCACTCAGTGGGCCCGTGCTGGCTCTCATCCTCAACATCCTCAAGGGTGAGCCCTCCCACCGTGGCTCCGCAGGAGGCGGTGCAGAGTGACCAGGGCTGTGAGGGGCGATGATCAGGGGCTGGAGGAGGAGGAGGAAAGGTTGGGAGCTAAAAAGGTACAGAGCAGTGTCCTGGGGTGGGAATAGCCATGCTGGTCCAGAGGACGCATCTGGTAAATCTAAGTGGTCATCCCAGGCCCAGGGGTCCCTTACTCATTCCATTCTTACATTCCTCCTAAGTGTCCACTGGTTTTTATTAAGCATTCCCCTTCTCAAGCTGGGCCAAGTGATTCAGGGAGGTGTGAGCCTACCCTGGGGCACCCAGCTGTCTCAGCAGAGGGCCCCGGGACTGCTAACATGCCCCCATCTCTGCTCAACCAGGGTACAACTTCTCCCCAGCGAGTGTGGAGACACCCGAACAGAAGGGTCTGACCTACCACCGCATTGTGGAGGCCTTCCGGTTTGCCTATGCCAAGAGGACCCTGCTTGGGGACCCCAAGTTTGTCAATATGATGGAGGTAAGAGGCAGGGGGTGGCCCGTGATGGGTGCGGGAGGGCCCGCCATGGATGTGCGAGGAGAGCTTCCTGGGACCACCCCAGCCTCACACATGCTTTCACCACCAACTTTGGTGGTGGACCTACCATGTGCTGGGATGGCCTGGTGATGGCCCTCTGCCACACGGAGCTCACAGTGTGACAGACTTGACAATGAGTAATTAGTGTCCCCTACCTGTGTCTGTGCTCCCACCTTGGGGGCTGTACCCTTGTCCTGGAAGGGTTTGGAGTGTTCGGTGCTGAGGTGGGGAATGCATGGGGACGTTGCAACCCTCAAGGGTAATGAGGAGGATGGCTGAGGGGGAGAGGAGCAATGCTCTGGGCCTTGGCCACTGGTTCTGTGGTCACACCCAGGAGCTAATGTGTCCTAGGCCCTACCCGGATCCTGCACAGCCCAACCCACTCACTGCCAGATCCAGGCTGGGCCTCCATCAAGACTCCCATCACCACCCTCCTTACCTACTCGGATCACCCATTCCGCGGTAGACCTGCAGATTCCCTCACACTGGCCTGTGCCTCTCAGCTGCCCAGCAGCCTTTCTGCTTTCCCGGATCTCTTTTTTTTTCCCCAATGAGCATTTTGTACTACTCCCGACTGCAGCCGGTGACCCGGCGTCTCATATCCCTGAGGCTGCTGCATCGCACCCCTATCTGCCATTTGGCCTGGCTAAGGCCAGCTCCTCTGCTCATGCACTTGCTGACTCCACAAGTCTCTCCTGCAACACTGCTCTGCCTCTGGCGTTCCTAGTCTGTCCTTTCAGACACATCATTCTGGAGCGAGAATCATACTCTTGTTGCTTCAGAACCTTCAGCTGCTGACCCCATTCCTTGGCTTCTGCTCAGAGCAAACTTGGCCACTCTGTCCCTTTCTCAAGTCCTCTCCCATCTGGCTGTGCCCTTCTTTCTCCACCCCCCCCCCATGACCTCTCACCCTGCCCCCTGAGTCCAGCCTCAGTTTCCCCTTTGGGCCCCCTACTGCAGCATCTCACACAGTTTACCACCTCCTTTGCTCAGCTTTTCATTTTGCAAAGTTGTAGGCTTTTGCCACATTTCCTTCCTCTCTCTCTGCCTCCATCTACCTCTTTATCAATATGCATGTGTTTTTTGGGGTATCAGATGGTCAGTCACTGATATCACACTTTGGGTTGTCGCTCCTAAAACTGAGGACTCCTACTCCCTGACATTGAGAGGACTTGACCTGTTAGACACCTGTATTCCCAACAGTCCCAGGGTTGTTAGGTCCAGAGCCCGTCAAACTCATACCTTACAGTTGCTGTTTATGCCCCTCTGGTCTCTAGCCTACAATAGGCCTCTTGGCTCTTTTGCTGATTTTTAAAGCCCAAGGCAGTCATCTTGCAGAATCAGTCCACATCCTGGATTTGACTTTGTGTTTTCTTAGGAGTAGATTCAGGCTGAACATTTTCCCTGTGGGATGTTGCTGGAAAATTCTGGAGGCATTTCCTTTGCTTAGTCCCCAGGGGCCTTCCTTGTTGGCTCCTGTCTCATCTACTCTCCTCTTTCTCTGTCCTCACCACTGTGGGGACCCTATTCAGGGTCATGGCTTTTTTTTAGTTTTTGTTTGTTTTGTTTTTGTTTTTGTTTTTGTTTTTTTGTTTTTGTTTTTGTTTTAGAGCACACAAGCTGGGGAGAGGGACAGAGAGAGAGAGAGAGAGAGAGAGAGAGAATCTTAGGCAAACTCCATGCTCAGCACAGAACCCAATGCAGGTCTCAATCCCATGACCCTGGAATCGTGACCTGAGCCACAAATGAAGAGTCAGATGCTCAACCAACTGAGCCACCCAGGTGCCCCCAGACTCATGGCTTTAAGCAGCCACCAGAAGCTAATGGCTCCATGTTTATCCCTCAGCCTGATTTTGCCCACATGTAGGTCTACCACCCACCTGAGACAGGCTCTTCAGGGTCCCAAGGGCACCTGTTCAAAATCAAGCTCCTGACTGTCTCCTACACTGGCCATCTGCAGTGTTCATCTCCTCAGCTAATGGGCACTCTGGATTGAAGACATTGGGGCCATTGATTCTCTCCCAGCTGGGCCAGCTACCATCTCTCACATGGTTGATGTTTGATGTCATAGCTTCCCAGTTGGGTTCTACCCTTTTACCTTCACATAGCTGCCAGAGGGGTCCTGTGACTCACCAGTGTGGTCACTCTTCTGTCCCAGGACCAGGTGGCTCAGAGAAAAAGCCAAAGTCCTTATGGGGCTTATGAAGACTTATAGGATCAGCCCCTGTTGACCTTTTCTACCACCTTGACCCTATTCACCCTCTATCACTCCAGGCCTGCCTCAGGGCCTTTGCATTTTATCACTCAGGCCACATTCACAGCTCTTTTCAGATATCACCTCTTCTGAGAAGCCCTCCCTGACCACTTGGTCCCCACCTCATCCCTCCCTATCCCTTTTACCTGGCTTGTTCTTTTCAACATGTCCCTGCCTGCCTTGGTCTTCCCTGCCAGGAGGGCTGGGATCTGTACGTCTGTTCCCTGTTGATCCAAGCACACAGCACAAGCTCCATGAATGAATGAATGATTGAATGCTGCAAGAGTGGGGTGTTGTGGGGTGGACAGATAAATACTGAATTTCTGGACTGCAGTACAGACAAAGGCTGGAAAGAGGGGATCAGAGGGCCATGTGATGTTGAGGGTGCAGGAGGGTTGTGGTCAGGGCCATGTTGGGGGCTTCCCAAGAGCTGCTCGCACAAGCCTGTGCCCCCTCCCCACCCCCTCCCCACCTCCTCAGGCCAGCTCTGGGGTCTCGGCAGGTGGTCCGCAACATGAGCTCCGAGTTCTTTGCCGCCCAGCTCCGGGCCCGGATCTCTGATGATACCACTCACCCGTTCCCCTACTATGAGCCTGAGTTCTACACGCCTGATGATGGTGGCACTGCCCACCTGTCCGTGGTTGCAGAGGACGGCAGCGCTGTGTCGGCCACCAGCACCATCAACCTCTAGTAGGGGCTGCCGGGTGACCTGGGTGGTCTGGGGGCTGCTTGCATGTCCTAGAAGGGGGCTCCATCGACCTCTTTCATGGTGGGAACTGAGGCCCCACCTTGGTAGAACATGTACCCTCAGCCTCACCGGGAGAGAGCTGGAGCTTTGGGGGGTGGGTAGGGGCTGGGCAGGGTGGGGCTGGGTTCGCCATAGCTGGCTGACTCAGCTGGTCTTCAGCTTTGGTTCTAAGGTACGATCACGGGTCAGTGGGATCCTCTTCAATGATGAAATGGATGACTTCAGCTCCCCCAACATCATCAACCAGTTCGGGGTGCCCCCCTCACCAGCCAACTTCATCAAACCAGGTGTGGGGCAGGGGGCTCAGGTGGGGAGAGGGCTGGTGTCCTGGGCAGGCAGCTGACCAGCATCTCTGTCCCCACCCATCCACCTGGTGATCGCAGGGAAGCAGCCACTCTCATCCATGTGTCCAGCGATCATCGTGGGCCGGGATGGCCAGGTCCGCATGGTGGTGGGTGCCTCTGGGGGCACGAAAATCACCACAGCCACTGCGCTGGTAGGTATCACCCATTTATCCCCCCAGCCCCTGTCCCTGGACCACACTGACCCCCTCACTGCCCCCCCTGCCACCTCCAGGCCATCATCCATAACCTGTGGTTTGGCTACGATGTGAAGCGGGCAGTAGAGGAGCCCCGACTGCACAACCAGCTTCTGCCTAACACCACGACCCTGGAGAAAGACACTGACCAGGTGGGTAAAGAGTCAAGGAAATAGTCACAAGGTGGGGGTCACAGGGTGTCCTGGGAGGGAGGCCTGGATCTCCTGAGTCATCATGGAGTAGACTGCCCCTCTGCCTGGGGCAGATACCTTCACACCTACTGCCTGGGCCATCTTGAACCCTTGTGGGATGTGAGTCAGTCTACCTGCTCCGGTGAGACCCAATAGGACCGTCTGCCCCCAACTTGCTCTTCCTGGCCACTGGGGCAGAAATGGCACTACCTGTGTGTTTCAGTGTGGGTCTATGTGGTTCACATGGCATCTTGGGCCCTGCTGAGGCCTCTCTATCCCCTCCCACCTCCAGGCAGTGGTTGCAGCCCTGAAGACCCGGCACCACCACGCTGAGGTCACTTCCAACTTCATCGCTGTGGTACAGGCCATTGTCCACACGGCTGGTGGCTGGGCAGCTGCCTCAGATTCCAGGAAAGGCGGGGAGCCTGCTGGCTACTGAGTACTCAGGGCGGGCAAGGCTGACTGGCGACCTAAGGATGAGATGTCCGCTGGGGCCAAAGTGGGACTTTGAGGGGATTTGCTTCCCCTGTGAGTGACAAAGCAGTGCAATAAATGGGGGCCACACCATCAGGCTCTGGGCAGCCTTGCCAGCCAGGCTCCCATATCCCTGGACCTCAGCATCCTGTGTGTGTGAAATGGAGCTGTCAGGTGGGGAAGGGTGAAGAGGTGGGATTCAGAGGTCTTTACCCCTCAGGTGCTGGAGCTAGCCTCAGAATTTTCATGAGAGCCCAGTGGGAGGGTGGGTGAGGGGCGGGGCAGACCCATACCAAACATTATCCTTCGGTACCCTGAGCCTCAGGGGCCAGGTCGCCGCTTTTCTGGCCCGGACAGTGGCACTTCCCAGCATTAACCACCAGGGGGTGTCACAGCCCCGGAGTTTACTCGGCCAGCGTGCACCCAGCAGAAAAAGCTTATCAACTCTGCTACCTCTTCAGCCTGGTGGGAGCCCCCGCTCACACTGTGGAGGACACATGGAAGTGAACCTGAGGTCTGAAGAGTGGGATTGGGCAAGAGGCTGGAGCAAAACTTCTTAGTCACAGTCAGGTTCCGGGGGATTTTCCAAGCACAAACCTAGAATAGAATGAAATTCAAGCTGTGGTCAGCTCCAGAAAGAGGCCCAGTTCTCAGGGAACAGTGAGCTGGAAAAGGTCCCCAGATCCTGAGGGTCAGAGCTGGACTGGCGGGCCGCCAGAGAATGCAGCCCAGGAGCGGGGCCTGGAGGGGCCGTGGGCCACAGCACCCTGCCCCCTCCACCACAGGCCAGCCCCTCCTGCCCTCCCTTGGGGTCTGCTAACTTGTCTCCTACACTCGGTTGTGATGCCTGACGTGAGGAGCTGTGAAAGGCTAGAGGGGGTGAGCAGGGGAAGGGGTGTCACAACCTGATGGCCAGATGTCCCCCTGACCAGTGAACATGAGTGGGGAACCCCTGAGACCAGGGACACAGAGGCCAGGGGAGACCAGGTCTGGGCTCTCCTTCACAAGGCAGGAAAACCCGGTGTTTCCAAAGTACCCACAAGGAAATGGGGTTTATATCTGCAGTCTGGGCCCTGAGCCCCAGAGGGTAGTACCGCTGGGGTCCCCCGGAGACAGGATGGAGGCTGGGCTGCTGGGGTTGCAAACCTCCTCAGCCTTCATTTTGGTGCCAGAGGAAAGGCCATAGCCCTGTTTGCAGAAGAGAAGACTGAGGCCTGAGGGGCTGGTCTTGTTCCTGCTGGAGGGGAAGCTCCTTGGGCTCCCACATGTGGGCAGAGTGCACCCAGTTCCCCAGACCCCACAGGCTCAGCTGAAGCCTCCCTCAGGTGCTGAGGGACTTGCTTTCCTCTCTCTTTCCTTCCCATCATCTCCTACCCCTCCCCTCCAGACATGGATACTCAGGACCCTTCTCAGCTAAGCCTCCCCAGCCACATCTCTAGCCAGGCCTACCTTGATGGTCCTTCCTTTCCTGGGCCTTTGTTTCTCCAGCCCTTGCACCCTGGCCTCAGCCTGACCAGGATGGCTGGGGAGAGGAGGGGGGATGTCCCACTCCTGATGCCTCAGACCTGCTGTCTCTGCCGCCCCTGCCTCCTAGCGGGTGGGCTGGCGCTGGCCCAGGAATGCACTTTGTTTCCTGGTTGAGCAATGTCACTGTGCTGTGGGGGATAGTGGGGGCAGGAAAAGGCGCCCACAGCCCTCCCCATCCCACAAGGCAGCTGTGGGAACGGGCCTACTAGAGAGCCTGTCCAGGCTGACCAGAAGCTTGGGACAGAGCCCAGCAGTCTGTGTCGCTGAATGGGCATGGTTTCTCTGCTATACCAGGAGGTGTAGAGAGGCCTGGGGAGGGCAGTGCTCAGCTGGGAAGGAAGATAGAGGACATATGGGGTGGGGGGGCATGGGGGCTTTGTGAGTGGGAGTCCAGCCTGTGGCCCCTGCACCCTGTGCCCCTGTGAGCCTGGTCAAGAGGGGACTCAAAGGGTCCCCTCTCCCCCAGCAGCCTCCCTGTTGGACACCCTGAGGTCTGGGCAAGGGAGGGCCTAGGCCAGTGTCCCCAGGAGAGGAGGCACTGTCACCACAGACACAGGGAAGCAGACACATTGCCAGGGAAGGGCAGAGAGGCAGATGGGAGGGCAGCCTTACTCTCTGGAGGCCCATGGTGGCATTTCTAGGACAGCGGGCCCCAGGGGTAGTGGGTGCCAAGGGCTGGGTGCAGTCCCTGTCTGCATTCCTCACATAGATGTCTTGTAGTCCTGGGTGTTTGATGCAGATTGGGAAGCTGAACCCCTTCCTAGCACCCTTGTTCCCTGGCTAGGCTGCGGCTGAGCTGGGACTTGAACCCGGGTCCTGAGTGACATCGCCTTAGGTCCTCCCTCCCTTTGTCTCTGGCCCCCTTCAGCCCTACCTCTGTGTCCCAAACATCTCCACTGTCCTCTGACTCTGAGGATACTAGGGCAAGCTGTTGCTGGGCAGGGTCACACCAAGAAGGCAGGAGTCGGGGTGCCACTCTGGCCCCCTTGTCTCTCTGAGCCTGATCCAGGGGAGGGGACTGGGCAGGCAGGCCTGAACCCTGCTGTCCTGGCTTTGCTGGGACCTGGAGAATGGCCGTGGGGGCTCTGGGCATCCTGAACCCCAGCTGTCTTGTGGGCAGTAGGCGCCAAGTCCTCAAGCACGTGGGTTGGGATAGCCCTGGGGAGGAGGGGTGTTTGTATCATCAAGGCTTGCAGGGGGCAGGCTGCAGGAATGAGGGAGTTAACGGCGGTTGCTTTCTCCTTTCTGGAAGGAAAACTCCCCACAAACGCCCTGGTCCCTGGCGTCCCGCCAGGGCCAAGAACAGGGACTGAAAACTGGAAGTTCAGGCGTGTGGCCAGCTCTGCCTCTCATAGCAAGCGTTAGAGTCGGGCAGCAGCCCTGCCATCGCCAGCTGTCCGTCCATACACCCACCTGTCCTCTGGGTGCCTCTGTTCGTTGGTAAACCTGTCTGTCCACTGTCTGTAATCCCGTCTCTGTCCAACCTTCTCTTACTATCTTTTGTCCAGCTATCTGGACTGTCAATCCATTTGTTTGTCTGTCTCTGGCCTCCATCTATTTGTTCATCTGTCCAATCACCTGTGAGTCTATCTGCCCATCTTGTTCATTCATCCACCCATCTGTCTGTCTACCTGCCTTCTCTCTCCACCCTGGACCTCAGAGCCATGGCCCAGGGACGCAGGGCCACGGTCAGCATGGTCCTTCTGGGATTGGGGCTGGCCCTAGCCATCATCGTGCCCGCCGTGGTCCTCTCTCGCCACCATGCCCACTGCGGCTCCCAGGCCTTTGCCCACGCTGCGGTCGCCGCTGACTCCAAGGTCTGCTCGGAGATTGGACGGTGAGTAAGAGGTGGGTGGGAGCTGGGTGGCTCTCAGTGGCTGGCTCCTCCTGGACACTTTGTGACCCGTGGTGAGAGTGTGGAGAAGGTGCATGTGTGTGTGCACTGGTGGTGGGGGTCACGTGAGTTTGGAGTCCAGCAAGGAGGCAGCCCCAGGACCCTTGCATAGAGCAGGAGAAAAGTGTGCGCAGAGGACAGAAGGGGGCTTGGGGATATTGACAGAGGTGGTGTGTGAGTCTATTCTATCTAGCTCCAGGCCTCGGGAAGCCCCAAGAGGGGACTGCCACAGTGTCCCTGGTCTGGCCTGGGCTGACCCTGATGACTGGCACTGGCCCTTCAGAGAAGCCACACAATTGTCTAAGGCTGGGGTTTTCTTCCAGAAGTATGGGTGAGTCCTGGCTTGCCAGGGTGCACTCAGTGCTACCCGGGGCCAGTCTCTCCCCTGACCCAGGATCTAGGAAATCTGCCCTTGCTGGCACCATGTCCCCCACAGCCTCCCCTTCTGATGTCAGGGCCTGGGCCCAGCCAGTGACTGTTTGATGTCTGGGGCCGGGGCAAGGTAGGTGGTGGAGAGGGGGCCTACATTTCCTATTCTTTTCCAGGAAGCCTAGCTCATGAGAGGCTTCCACTGCCTACCGGAGCGGAACATAGCAGGACGCCCCTCCTGGCCCTTGGCCCCCAGCCCGGGCCTGTAAGAAAGAAGCCTGAGAAATCATTCCCTCCCTGCTGGCCGGGTCTGCTTCCCGGAATATCTGCCTCATGGATCACTGTCAGGATCAGAAATACATTATAAACCGAGGGGACAGTCCCAGCACAAGGGGGAGCACGGCCGAGTCCTGGCCCAGCCACTGCTGGGCAGGTGGTGTTCTGGGCTGTCTTTGTTCTGGCTTCACCTTTCCTGTATGCTTTATCCTTCTGTTGCATTAACTTGCCTTTTCCTTCCTTCCTTCCTTCTTTTGTCTGTCTGTCTGTGCATCTGTTCATCTGTCTCTGGTCCTCTGACCTGGTCCTCTGGGCTGTTCTCAGGGCTTTCTCTCTCCTCCTTCAGGGCTCCTTCTATGATGACAGTGGCTGAGGGTGGCAGCTCAGCGACAAGTGGGGAACAGGCTGTTTGGTCTCCCCAGGGGCCTTCCAGGTGATGGGAGGGGAGTGAACCTCCCCTCCCCCATGCTCTGGAGAACATACAGAGGTGTTGTGCCCACCTGAACCATAGCTGTAGTTGCAAACCAGGCAGGGGCTTCAGGCCCCAGAGACCAGTGCTGGGGACACGGTCCCCAGGAGTGAGAGCCGCTGCCACATTTCTTTGAGGGGGGTTGGGCCCACTGTGTCTCCCCTTGGAGAGGTTCTTGTCTTGTGGTTCTCTGTGGAATGTCCTGCTGTGCATGTGTGAGGGTCTGCGGTTGGGGTCTCTGCTCTTGAGCCCAAGATCTTCCCTGCAAGTCTCCTTGGTGAGGAAGGCGGATGTGGTTTCTCCCCGGTGTTTTGTGTACTTGTCAAACAGCACTCTCAACTTCCTGTTCTTGTTTTAAGAAGCCAGGAGTGGGAGGGAGCCTGGAGCTGGCCCCAGCTTCTGTGGAACAGGGGGTCAAGAGACCCTGGCTGGGCTGGGGTCCTCCTGGCCAAGATTCCCCTTTGAGGGCTCCTGGCCATGTTGCTGCAGGCTCTGAAGGGAGCTGCCTGCCTGAAGCCCACTCTCCTTCCTCCCTGCTGTCTCCAGCTTCCCCACCACCATCTCCTTTTAGCAGCAGGCCTCCCAGACCCGAACTCCTCCTAGCCTACCGTGCCAGGTCTGTTCCTTTGGGGCCATGATTTCTGCAGCCAGGGCCCCTGGGGGAGGGGTCTTAAAGTTGGCATGAGTAGAGACCCAGCACCATGAGTAATGGGTAAATAGACACATGATGACAGTGAGGTTCCTTTCTCTCTAGTCTGTCATCTTCCAGCCTTATGGCCCAGTGTGTTAGGCTTGCATGCAAACTGGGTGTTCTGAGGCTCTGAGCAAGTGCTTGTCTTCTAGGGAGACTGCATGAACTTCAGGGTAGTGTTGGCTTTTCGGCTTTGTGACATATACCTGCCACTCAGAAATACCTGCCCTCCCACAGGATCCTCGGTGGGAAGATTCATTGCTTTTCCCAGAATCCAGTGGGATTCATTGCTGCACTTGATTTATAAAGAAACTAGGCCTGCCCAGGAGGGAGCTTCCTGGAGTCACAGAGGGAGGAGGCCTCTGCAGGGATGGAAACTGTCCTGGGCTGCTGGAAGGGTGGGGTCTTCTCAGAATCCTCCACCCCCTGCCCTGGATTCCAATGTCTGCTTAGCTCCTAGCCAGCCTGTAAAGGTCAGAGCTTTACTGATAAAGGGAGTAGTCGTAGAAGAGGATGGTGGGGTCCAGAGCACTCACCTTTTAGGGCTCCACAGCACTGGGCTGTGGAGGTGGGGACAGGGATGGGCCCCTGAGAGCTGGGTCTTACCAGCTGCTCCGACCCATCCAGGGATCTGTGGGTTTCACTCTCAGCACAGGGGAGAGCAGAAACTCTGGCAGGCTCTTGCGGCCTTTGAGCCTCTGTGAAATGAGACTCATGCTGGCACTTGCCCCCTTAAGGGCAGGCATGAAGCTTGCCTGGCCCATAGGAGATGCTCCCTTGATGGCAGCAATCTGACCACTGTTACAGTAGATTGGATTGGATGTGGGTTGGCATCTCAGGGTTAGGAGTAGGACCCAGGGTCCGAGCAGGGGACCCCACTGTGGAGTAGGCTCATAGCTCCTTCCCCTCCCAGCCCCTGTGGCCCTAGTGGTTCTCTGGACTCCTGGCCAGCTCACCGGGAAATTACTGCATTTCCTTCCCTCAGGGCTGTGGATGTGGAAAGAACTTGTTTGCCTGGGCAGTGTGCACCTGCATGTGTGAATGTGCACATCTGGGGGTTTGTGATAGCAGTGATGGTGACAGCAGCCTCTCAGTTCATCGAAGCCAAACATGTTCAAAATGCATGATCGTTCTGCACTCTAGCTCTCTACTGGTGAGAACTGCTCCCGCTCACAGGCTCCGGGAGCCCGGCTGGCTCAATTGGTAGAGCATGGGAATCTTGCTCTCAGAGTTGTGAGTTGGAGACCCACGTTGGGTGTAGAATATACTTAAAAAAAAAAAAAAAAAAAAGCCAGGCTCAGGGAGGTTGAGTTATGTGTCCAGTATCATGTAACTGGTGAGTGGGAATTCCAGCCCAGGTGGCCTGAGCCCTGGCCATTATGCCTGTGGACATGGTTGTGTACAGAGTACAACTCAGTGGGCCTTGTGGGTGCAAGAATGCTTCTCTTCCCAAAAGGTGCTTCATCAAATAGGAATGAGCAGCACCTACTATCTGCCAGCCATTGTGCTGGGGTCACAGTGGTAACCCAGATGTTCAAAGTCCTTGCCTTTGTGGTGGGTGAGACAGACAATGAACAAACCCATCCCTAATGCTGAGGGTTGGAAGTAATTCTTGGTCATCTGAACATCCTCTTTTATGAAGTTTCTGTTAAAATCTTCTGCCTATTTTCCTATCAGGTTGTTCTTCAAATGTATTTTCTGTGTTACCAAGATAAATAATTTTTCTGTCTTTTAAGATATACAATGACTGTTAAGCCACCTTTGCATCCCTGGAAGAACCCCATTTGTTCATGATTTTAATATCATTTTTATTTGATTTGCTAACTTTTTTTTAAAAGTTAAAAGCCCCACCCAACATGGGGCTTAAACTTACGACCCAGAGATTAGGAGTGGCATACTCTACCAACTGAGTCAGCCAGTCACCTCTGATTTGTTAACATTTTGTTTAGGATATTTGTCTTTATGTTTATGAGAGATGCTGGTCTGTATTTTTCCTTTCTTATAATGTCCTTGTCAGGTTTTGGTATCAAAGTTATAGTGGCCTCATAAAAAGAGCTGGGAAGTGTTCTCTTTTTTCTATGCTCTAGGAGACAAGGTTTTGTTGTTTTTTGCTTTTTTTTGTTAATTTTTTAAATGTTTATTTTTGAGAGAGGGAGACAGAACACAAGCAGGGGAGGGGCAAAGAGAGAGGGAGACACAGAATCTGAAGCAGGCTCCAGGCTCCAAAGTGTCACCACAGAGCCCGATGTGGGGCTTTCGAACTCACAGTCTGCGAGATCATGACCTGAGCCAAAGTCAGATGCTTAACCAACTGAGCCACCCAGGCGCCCCTGTTGTTTTTTAAGATTGATGTTATTTTCTCTGTCTTTTTTAATGTTTCTTTATTTTGAGAGAGAGAGAGAGGAGAGAGAATGAGAACCAATGGGGGAGGGGAAGAGAGAGGGAAACAGAGGATCTGAAGTGGTCTCTGTGCTGACAGCAGAGAGCCCAATGCAGAGCTAGAACTCACGAAACCCGAGATCATGACCCGAGCCAAAGTCGGACGCTCAGCTGACTGAGACACCCAGGCGCCCAAGTTATTTTCTCTTTAAATGCTTGGAAAAATGTACTGGTTAAGGCTTTTGAGCTGGAGTTATTTGTGTATGTGTGTAAAGGTGTTAAACAATGGATTCTAAGGCCACCTGCCTTAAGCAGAGCAGGGACCTCAGGTCTGGGTTCCGCTCGGCCCATCTCCTGATACCTGCCAGCAAGATGTGTGGGGGCGTCTTCAGCCATGCAGTCTGCCACGGCTGAGACCCAGACCATCACCAACCATGTGAAACCACTACTGGAAGAGCAGGAAAAGAACAAGTTTGCTACTTTTAAGGCTGTGGAGTTCAGGAGCCAGGTGGTCATGGGGAGGAAATACTTCATCAAGGTTCAAGTTGATGATGATGAGTTTGTGCACATTTGAGTATTTGAAAGTCTCCCACAGGAAAACAAGTCCTTGGCCTGGTCCAACTATCAGACCCACAAAGCCAGACATGATGAGCTGACATATTTCTAGTTCCCATTTTGAATAGGGCCTGTCTGTGTGGTTCTGTCCTCTGTGAATGTGTCTGGGATCATGAACAATGCGATTTCTACACTGGGCCACTTGAGGGTAGAGGGAGATGTCATGCACCTCTCCTAAGTTTCATTAGGAGAGACAAAGTCAACACAATCAATGATCTTAACTACTTTCAAAGAGGACTTGTATTCTCTTTAAATGTATATTTTTAAATCTTTACAAACTTAAAAATAAATAAATACATAAACAAATAAATAAATAATGGATTCTATTTCTTTCTTTTAGAGATTTTATTTTTAAGTAATCTGTACATCCAACTTGGGGTTCAAACTCATGACCCTGAGATCAAGAGTTCCATGCTCTGCAGACTGAACTACCCAGGCACCCCAATAATGGATTCTATTTCTTTAATAAATACAAGACTATCACATTTTTATTTCTTCTTGTATCCATTTTAGTTAATTCTTTGCAAGGGATTTGTTCAGTTTATGCAAATTGTCACCTTTATTGACAGACAGTTGGTCAATACCATTTTCTTATTACCTTTTTAATGTCTGTTGGGTCTGTAGTGAGTCCTCTTTCATTCCTGGTATTGGTGATTAGTGTTTTCTCTCTTTGTTCTTGACCAATCTTGATAGGGGTTTTATCAATTTTAGTGTCTTTTTGAAGAATCAACTTTAGTGTTGTTGATTTTCTTTATTATACATTTATAACCTTTTACACTAGTTTCTATTTTTATCTTGATTCTTCTACTTCTGTTGAGTTTGAGTTGCTTTTCAAAAAAACTCATCTTGAGATACACAAATTATAAGATGGGTACGTAGGTTATTGATTTTTAAACTCTTTTCTGATACATGAAAGCTATCATTTTCCCTCAAAGTTTGGCTTAGATGCATTTCACAAGTTTTTTGCTGTTGTTGTGGCTATTTTCCCCCTAAATGTTTATATTTTTATTTTGAAAAAATTTTAAATCCACAGAAAAATGGAAAGAATGCCCATTTACCCTTCACTTAGGTTCACCAATTGTTAATATTTCACCTTGTTTTCTTTTTCTCACTCCATGTATTATCTATTTATCTATTTTTATTAATTTTTAAAATCTTTATTAATTTTTGAGAGAGAGAGAGAAACAGAGTGCGAGCAGGGGAGGGGCAGAGTGAGAGGGAGACACAGAATCTGAAGCAGGCTCCGGACACTGAGCTGTCAGCACAGAGCCCGATGTGGGGCTTGAACTCACGAACCGCAAGATCGTGACCTGCGCCGAAGTAGGATGCCCAAATGACTGAACCATCCAGGTGCCCCAATCTATCTATATGTTTTTAAAAGTAAGTTGCTTTAATCATGGCACTTTATCCCTAACTACTTAAGTATATATCTACTAAGAATAAGATATTCTCCTATATAACACTGATACCATTATCACGCTCAAGAAAATTTGATACCTCATCCAGTTCAAATTTTCCCAGTTGATCCAATAATTCTATCATCTATTTTCTTCCTTCCCTCCTATCTATCATCTATCATCTATCTTCTACTTATTTATTTCTTTACATCCAGTATCCAATCAGTGATTATCATGTTTCTTTAGTCTTCTTTAATCTAGAACTTCCCCCTGCTTCTTTATTTTTATTTTATTTATTTATTTATTTTAGAGGAGAGAGTGTGTGAGTGGGGGAGAGGGGTTGGGGTGGGGGGAGAGAGAGAGAGAGACAGGAGGGGGGAGAAAAATCTTAAGCAGGTTCCACACTTATGAAGCCTGATGTGGGGCTTTATCTCACAACCCTGGGATCATGATCTGAGCCAAAATCAAGAGTTGGTCACTCAACCAAATGAGCCACCCAGGTGCCCCTTCTCTGCCTCTTTAAAAGAAATGAACAAACAATTGATCTTCTATGATATTAACGTTTTTAAGGAAGCCAGTCCAGTTGTATCACAGTCTTGTTTCACAATCTTGGTTTGTCTAGTATTGTCTATTGTCTATTATTTCTTTCTTTTAATCTTTAAAATTTTTTTGATATTTATTTTTGAGGGGGGGGGAGGGGCAGAGAGAGAGAAGAGGATACAGAAGATCCGAAGTGGGTTCTGTGCTGACAGCAGAGACCCCCAATGCAGGCCTCGAGCTCATGAGTCATGAGATCATGATCTGAGCTGAAGTCGGATGCTTAACCGATTGAGCCACCCAGGCGCTCCTCTAATTATTTCTTCATGATCAGATCCAGGTTAAACACAAAGGATCTCCTATCATTGGTGATGCTAAGTTGGATCACATCATAAAAGTGGTATCTTCCAGATCTCTCCACTGTAAGGGGTAGTTCCCTATTAAATAAGTAACATATGGTTTGATACTTTGAGACCAGGCGAGTATCCTTTTATTAAACAACACTTGACCCCATGTTTTAGCATCTATTTTGGTCCTTGTCTGAATAAATAAATTTGTGTTGCAAAAAGGTGATTTCTAAACCTGTCATTTCTTCAACATTCATTAGCTGGCATTCTTTTATAAAGGAGATCCCCTCTTACCCAACCTAGATGTTCTTGAGTATCATTATTGACTCAAGGATTGTCTTTTTAATGACTTTTTTAATTAAAAACTTTTTTTCCAATGTTTATTTATTTTTGAAAGAGAGAGAGAGAGCAAGTGGGGGAGGGGCAGAGAGAAGGAGACACAGAATCCAAAGCAGGCTGATGGCTCTGAGCTGTCAGCACAGAGCCCGACGTGGGGCTCCAACCAGGAGCCATGAGATCATGACCTGAGCCAAAGTCGGACGCCTACCTGACTGAGCCACCCAGGCACCCCTCAAGGATTGTCTTAATTCAATATGTTATAATCCAACATTGTTATTGTTTTTGATGCCCAAACTGTTACAGATTTGACCAAAGAGAGCCCCTCTAAGCCAGCAACTATGTTCTTTTACACAAATCCATTAGTCTTAGAAAATTTTCTTGACTTCTAGCCCAAAATGTTCCAGGATCTGCTTGTATATCCCCTCAGCCAGATCTGAAATCAGGAATTAGTAGATTATGGTATTTCAGAAACCAAGATTTAAGTGCTAGGAGTGTTCACTGATATAGGGAAGCCATTGCTTCTATGATGTGTCAATGCATAGAACCAGAAGAAACATACAAATGTCATGAGTCTGTACTGAGACCTCCAGTTCAGATCCACCATGATAGGCTTCTTCTCATTTTCCTCTCATCTGTGTGTCTCCTCTACCATGGTAAAAGAAGTTCCCATCAAATATATTTACTTACTCATTCTATCCCCAAGTACTCACAAAATAGTCTCCAAGTTAATTCAATAGTATCACTCAATGAATCTAAGTAAAGTTTGAGATCTCTTTGCATGGTTTTGTTGTTGTTGTATTTGTCTTTAGCATATATCCCACAAAAGATGTATGGTACAATTAAATTTTTTTCCTATGTGATTATCAGTTCAATATACGTTAGCTTAATTTTTTTTCAGTTCATATTCAATGTTAGGGTTTCCTTTTTCATCCTTTTTGTTTTAATTTTATTTTTGAATACAAGTCAAAACTATGTAAAAAGATATCCTCAAAGATCTCATTCACCTTACCTTCATTCTGTTCCTATTCAGTCTTTTAGAGGGAATCATTTTCATTTGTCTCTGATTTATTTTTCCTGTTTTTTTTTAAATTTATATATCTCCTTCTCATTTTCTTTTTCTTTTTTTGCTATTATGTCTGGTTTGTTTGTTTGTTTGTTTGTTTTTGCAAAACAAGAAAATATATCACTTACTTTCTCTTTTTGGCATAGCTTTTACTTTTTTTTTTTTACTTTTTTTTTTAATGTTTATTTATTTTTGAGACAGAGACAGAGCATGAACGGGGGAGGATCAGAGAGAGGGAGACACAGAATCTGAAACAGGCTCCAGGCTCTGAGCTGTCAGCACAGAGCCCGACGCGGGGCTCGAACTCACAAACCGCGAGATCGTGACCTGAGCCGAAGTCGGCCGCTTAACCAACTGAGCCACCCAGGCGCCCCTGGCATAGCTTTTAATATCAAGAGGCTTGTATTTTTGCTCTAATGGTTATTATATTTCTGTTGGTATCTTTATTGTATGTTATATATTATATGTAATTACAATATTAGATATATAAATATGATACTTGTAGTTCTCCTACTTTTTTGGGGATATTCTCTATTTGCTCCTCTGATGGTTAAACTAGGCTATGGTGCCCAGTAATTTGGTCAAATATTAGTCTAGATGTTGCTCTCAAGGTATTTTATAGATGTGATTAACATTTCATTCAGTTGACTTTAAAACAGATCATCCCGAAACCTGGGTGGGCCATGGCCAATCAGTTGAAGACCGGAACTACAAAAACAGGTTTCTGGGAAAAGAATCTGTAACATAAAAATCCTGAGTTTCCATCCCTCTGACCTGCCCTGCAGATTTTGAACTTGCCAGCCTCTGCAATAACATGAACTGATTCCTCAAAATAAAAATCTTTATGTCTATCCTACTGGACTGATAGAATTCCCCACCATGGGTAATACTGAAATTACCTGGAAACCTCTTCTTCCCCCTGTTTTTTATCTCTCCCAAGATAGGATCTGAAGGGATATGGGATATCTTCTTACTCTTAGTTAATACCTATCATTCTATCAAACCTTATTCTATTTCTTATATAGCCTCTTTCTTCTCACTCCCATCTTCCTTTTTGTATCCACACAATAGGCCTCACCATCCATAACAGCTTTAGCAGTTTCTACCACTTTTTTAGCTAATTTTCTCTCTTCCCACCAAATGAGTTTTCTGTCCACAGAATCATTAAAAGGAAATTTTTCATTGGTTCATTTAACCCATCTACGCATCCAACTTCATGTGTAAGAACACAGGCACATTTACTTTTATCAATACCGGGGTGGTCTGTAAACCAACGAGTATTTTTTTAATGTTTATTTATTTTTGAGAGAGAGAGAAAGGGAGAGAGAGAGAGAGAGAGAGAGGGGAGGAGGAGAGGGGCAGAGAGAGAGGGGGACAGAAGATTCCAAGTAGGCTTTGTGCTGACAGCCAAGAGCCTGATGCGGGGCTCGAACTCACCAACTATGAGATCATGGCCTGAGCTATAAAGTCAGGCGCTTAACCAACTGAGCCATCCAGATGCCTCCAAAGAGTTTTTTCTTTTAAATTGTCATTTGACTGGCCCATAAGTAAAAGACAACAGTCATGTCCTCAAAACCATATCTCCAATCCATTTTTTATGGTTGTGCTGTACCTACATCTTCAGAACCAGAGCCATTAAGTTGCTGTACTAATTCCATTACAACCATCATTTTTAGTTTTAGGTCTACATGTAAATATATATTTAATTCTTACTCCCACTCATGTCCAAGTCTTTCCAGTTATTTTGGTTCTGAGGTATGCTTTTTATTAGATTCTTCAGGAAGGGTTCTTGGGGAAAATATTCACTGAGTTCTTGCATGTTTATTTTTTTTTTCTTCCAAGTCTTTATTTAGATTCAAGTCAGTTAACATATGGTATAATGCTGGTCTCAGGAGTAGAATTTAAGGATTCATAACTTACATATACCGCCTAGTGCTCACTACAAGTGCCCTCCTTAACGTCTATCACTCATTTAGCTCCCCCCCCCACCTTTCCTCCAGCAATGCTCAGTTTGTTCTCTATAATTGAGTCTCATGGTCTGCCTCCCTCTCTGTTTTTATCTTATTTTATTTTTCCTTCCCTTCTCCTATGTTCATCTGTTTTGCTTCTTAAATTCCACATATGAGTGAAATCATATGATCTTTGTCTTTTTCTTTAAAATTTTTTTAACGTTTATTTATTTTTGAGAGACAGAGAGAGACAACATGAGCAGGGGAAGGGCAGAGAGAGAGGGAGAGACAGAATCTGAAGCAGGTTCCAGGCTCTGAGCTGTCAGCACAGAGCCCGACTCAGGACTCGAACTCACGAACCATGAGATCATGACCTGAGCCGAAGTGGACGCTTAACTGACTAAGCCACCCAGGCACCCGGTTTTTGTCTTTTTCTGACTGACTTATTTCGCTTAGCATAATACACTCTAGTTCCACCTATGTCGTTGCAAATGACAAGATTTCATTCTTTTTGATCACCAAGTAATATTTCCATTGTGTGTATATATACACCACATCTTCTTTATCCATTCATCAGGGCTTTATTCATTCATTGGGCTCTTTCCATAATTTGGCTATTGCTGATAGTGCTGCTATAAACATTTTTGTTGTCTGATTGCTGAGGCTAGGACTTCCAGTACTATCTTGAACAACAGTGGTGACAGTGGACATCCGTGTTGTAGTCCTGACCTTGGGGAAAAAGCTCTCAGTTTTTCCCCCTTGAGGACGATATTAGCTGTGGGTCTTTCATATATGGCCTTTATGATGTGGCGGTAGTTCCATCTATTCCTACTTTTTTGAGGGTTTTTATCAAGATTGGATGCTGTATTTTGTCGAAAGCTTTTTCTTCATCTATTGAGGGGATAATGTGGTTCTTATCCTTTCTTGTACTAATGTGGTGTGTCACATTGGTTGATCTGTGAATATTGAACTACCGCTACAGCCCAGGAATAAAGCCCACTTGATCATGGTGAATAATTCTTTTAATGTACTGTTGGAGTCAATCTGCTAGTATCTTGCTGAGAATTTTTGCATTCGTGTTCATCGGGGATATTGGTCTATAATTCTCCTTGTCTGGTCCTTGTCATTATAATTGGTCCTTGTCTGGTTTTGGAATCAAGCTAATGAAGTTTTCCTTCCATTTATATTTTTTAGAACAGTTTCAGAAGAATAGGTATTAATTCTTCTTTAAATGTCTGATAGAATTCCCCTGGGAAGTCATCTGGCCCTGGACACTTGTTTGTTGGGAGACTTTTGATTACTGATTCAGTTTCTTTGCTGATTATGGGTCGGTTCAAATTTCTCTTTCTTCCTGTTTCGGTTTTGGTTGTTTATATGTTTCTAGGAATGTATCCACTTCTTCTCAGATTGCCCAATTTGTTTATATATAATTGCTCATAATATTCTAATTGTATTTCTGTGGTGTTGATTGTGATCTCTCTTCTTAAATTTTGTGATTTTATTTATTTGGGTCCTTTCTCTTCATCTTAAGTCTGGCTAGGAGTTTATCAATTTTGCTAATTCTTTCTTTCCTTCCTTCTTTCTTTCTTTTGTTTTATTTTTTTTAATGTTTATTTAGTTTTTGAGAGAGACAGAGCACTAGTGGTGGAGGGGCAGAGAGAGAGGGAGACACAGAATTGGAAGCAGGCTCCAGGCTCTGAGCTGCCAGCACAGAGCCCGACACAGGGCTCAAACCCATAAACCGTGAGATCATGACCTGAGCTGAAGCTGGACACTCAACTGACTGAGCCACCCAGGCACCCCACTAATTCTTTCAAAGAATCAGCTCCTAGTTTCAATCTGTTCTGTTTCTTTTTATTTCTATATCATTTATTTCTGCTCTAATCTTTATTATTTCCTTCTTCTGCTGGTTTTAGGCTTGATTTGCTGTTCTTTTTCCAGTTCCTTAGATGTAAGACTAGGTTGTGTATTTTAGACATTTCTTGCTTCTTGACGAAGACCTGTATTGCTGCACACTTCCCTCTTATGACCACCTTTGCTGTGTCCCAAGGTTTTAGAATGTTGTATTTTCATTTTCATTTTCTTCTATGTATTTTCAAATTTCTTCTTTAATTTCCTGGTTAACCCATTCATTCTTTAGTAGGATGTTCTTTAACCTCCATGTATTTGTGGTCTTTCCAAATTTTTTCTTGTGGTTGACTTCAAGTTTCATAGCATTGTGATCTGAAAATATGCATGGTATGCACTGGTTGAGACTTGATTTGTAACCCAGTATGTGATCTATTTTGGAGAATGTTCCGTGTGCACTCAAAAAGAATGTGTATTCTGCTGCTTTAGGATGAAATTCTCTAAATATATCTGTTAAGTCCATCTGGTCCAGTGTGTCATTCAAAGCCATTGTTTCCTTGTTGAACTTCTGCTTAGATATATCTATTGCTATAAGTGGGGTTTTAAAGTCCCCTACTATTATTGCATTATTATCAATGAGTTTCTTTAAGTTTCTTATTAATTGATTTATATACTTGGCTTCTTCCAAATTGGGGGCATAAATATTCATGATTGTTAGCTCTTCTTACTGGATAGACCCCTTTACTGTGATATAATCTCTTTTTGCAGTCTTTGTTTTAAAATCTAGTTTGTCTGGGGGCGCCTGGGTGGCGCAGTCGGTTAAGCGTCCGACTTCAGCCAGGTCACGATCTCGCGGTCCGTGAGTCTGAGCCCCGCGTCAGGCTCTGGGCTGATGGCTCGGAGCCTGGAGCCTGTTTCCGATTCTGTGTCTCCCTCTCTCTCTGCTCCTCCCCCGTTCATGCTCTGTCTCTCTCTGTCCCAAAAATAAATAAAAAACGTTGAAAAAAAAATTTTTTTTAAAAAAAAATAAAATCTAGTTTGTCTGATATAAGTAGGCGACTCTAGCTTTCTTTTCATGTCCATTAGCATAATAAATGGTTCTCCATCCCCTCCCTTTCTATCTGGAGGTGACTTTGGGTCTAAAATGAGTCTTTTGTAAGCAACATATCAATGGGGCTTGTTTTTTTTAATACATTCTGATACCCTATGTCTTGATTGGAGCATTTAGTCTATTTACATTTAGAGTAATTGTTGATATATATTAATTTAGTGCCATTGTATTACCTATAAAGTAATAGTTCCTGTAGATTGTCTCTGTTCCCTTCTAGTCTTTGTCGATTTGGTCTCTCTTTCCCACTGAAAGGGTCCCCTTTAATATTTCTTGCAGGGCTGGTTTAGCGGTCATGAACTCTTTTAGGTTTTGCTTGTCTTGGAAACTCCTTACTCTCTTTCTATTCTGAGTAACAACCTTGCTGGATAAAGTATTCTTGGCTGCCTATTTTTCCCACTTAGCACATTTAACATGTAACGCCACTCCCTTCTGGCCTGTCAAGTCTGTGGACAGGTCTGCTGCAAACCTTATGTATCTGCCCTTTTAGGTTAAGGACCTTTTGTCCTTAGCTTTCAGAATTCTCTTTGTCAAGTTTCACTGTGATATGTCTTGGTGTTGGCATGCTTTTGTTGATTTTGAGGGGAGTTTTCTGTGCCTCTTGGACTTGAATGCCTGTTTCTTTCCCCAGACTAGGGAAGTTCTCAGCTATAATTTGTTCAAATAAACCTTCTGTCACTTTTTCCTGCTCTTCTGGGACTCTTATGATAGGGATATTATTGTGCTTTATAGAAGCACTGAATTCCCTAAGTCTATATTTGTGATCTAATAGTGTGATCTAATAACAGTGTTTTTTCCCTCTTCTTTTCAGATTCATTATTTCCCATAATTTAATCTTTTATATCACCTATCCATTCCTCTGCTTCTTCCATCCTCATTGTGAGGATCCAGTCAATTTTGCATCTCAGTTACAGCATTTTTTAATTGGGCCTGACTAGTTTTTAGGTCTTTTGTCTCTGCAGCAAGAGTTTCTCTGGTGTCTTCTATGCTTTCAAGCCCAGATAGTATTCTTATGATTGTAGTTCTAAATTCTTGTTCAGGTATATTGGTTATATCTGTTTTGAGTACGTCCCTGGCTGTGGTTTCTTTTTTCTTTCTTTTGGGGAGAATTTCTCCTTCTTGTCATTTTGTCTAGGTTTTTGCCTTTTGTGTGTTATGAAAACTTGTTATTTTTCCTGTTCTTGAGAGTAATGCTCTATAAGAAGAGGTCATACACTGTCCAGGAACTGCCATGTCAGGAAGTGTTTCTGGTGTATGCTGTGTGCACTCTGCTGTTGTGATTTGTCTGCTCTTTTCTCCACATCAGCCCTCTGCAGAGCTCTTCCTTGGTTGCAGTGGGGAGTGTTTGGACCTTTGACTAGGTGTGCTTTGATTTGTTAAAATAAACCTGTTTTTTTTTTGAAAGACTGTTCCAAAAAAAGAGAAAGGAAAAGGAACAAAAAACCCAAACAAGCAAACAAACAGACCAAAAACTATATGCCTGATTCCAAAGAAAAAAAGGAAGGAAGGAAGGAAGGAAGGAAGGAAAGAAGGAGGGAAGGAAGGAAGGAAGGAAGGAAGGAAGGAAGAAAAAAGCCTGGTCCTATTTCCATCAGAACTGAAGCTGATGCTCTGGAGCACTCTATGATCAGTAGACTTGGTGCATGTGTGGGGCTTGTGTTGGTCCTCTTGAGGAGAGGCCCACTGTGCTGGCTCAGTCAGACCTGCCCTAGTGAAGGTGCACCTGCAGGGCACAGCAGGGTGGGTTTTGGTGTAAGCAGCTCCAGCCTCCACTGGGAGTGTTCTGTTGCTTGCTGAAGTCCAACAGTGCTGGTGGGTGAGGGAAGATGGCATCACTCTGCTCTCTTATCGCAGGGTAGAGAAGCTGGTGTCCACGCTGTTCAGGTAGCCCTCACAGACAAGTGAACAATCTCCCCTCTTGTGTTCCAGGCTTCCTTCAGATCTCCCAGTGAAACCCAGGGGATCCCTACACCATGCTGTCCATTCCTGGGCTTCTGCCTTCCTTCTCCACAGGAGCACCACTGCCTGCCCAGATCTACTCCATTGAATGGCGCAGACTTCTAAATGCTCAGATTTTGAGCTCCACTGTTTGCAAAAACTTCCGATAATCAGTTCCTCTTGATTCTCCAGTCAATGGTTTCAGGGAAGAAGTATTTTTCTTGTGTGGGCCTGATGTGCTGTTCTCTCTTCCCTTCTCTCCTCTCCACGAAAGGGGCTCCCTTCTCACCTCGGCACCATGGCTTTTCTCTCCCCCAGTTCATATCTCAGCATCTTGTACCTGTCACGTTCTCTCCCTCTAATTGGGCAGGTTGTTCTCTTAGTCCTCAGATTGATTTCATAGGTGTTCAAAATGATTTGATGTTAATCTAGCTGTGTTTGAGGGATGAGGCAAGCCTGGGGTCCCCCTACTACTCTGCCATCTTAACTCTCTCCCTCTTGCACGTTTGTAACAGTTTGTGGCCTTTGTAGGTGATGGTCAGTTTAGATGGATATAAAATCTTTGGTTCACGTTTTCTTTCCTTGAATGTGTTGATTATAACACTTCACCATCCCTGGAACAAAGCATTGGTGTTGAAAAGTCTGATGACAATCTTTCTTTCTCTTCTAGAAGAGTCTTTTTATCTATATTCCCAAATAATTATTAATTGTTATTAAAGTCCAAAAGTTTATTAGAATATATCTCAGTGTTGGCTATTCTGAATTGATTTTCCCACATAGTGGAGTGCCTTTTTCAATACAGAGTAAATTTTGTGGGTTTTTTTTCCTTTTAAATTATGAAAGTTATCTTGAATTATAGTATTTATTACTTATTCTGTCCCATAGATTTGGCTTTCTGCTTTGGGACTCCTATTATGTTTGTGTTTGATCTTCTTTGCCTGTCTTTTGTATTTTAAAATCTCTTTTTCATTTCTTTTTGATTTAAAAATTTCTCCCCTTTTTATCTTCTCTTTCTTTTTAAAAAATGTTTATTTTTGAAAGAGAGAGAGAGAGAACACAAGAAGGGGAGGGGCAGAGAGAGAGGGAGAGAGAGAATCTCAAGCAGGCTCCATGCTGCCAGAGCAGAGCCTGACATGGGGCTCGAACCCATGAACTGTGAGATCATGACCTGAGCTGAAATCAAGTGTCAGACACTCAACCAACTGAGCCACCCAGGTGCCCCATCTTTTAAAAAAACTTTTAATGTTTATTTACTTTGAGAGAGAGAGAGAGGGAGAGAAAAAGAGAGAGAGAGAGAGAGAGAGAGAGAATGAGCAAGTGGGGAGAGGCAGAGAGGGGAGAGAAAAATCTCAAGCAGGTTCCACACTGTCAGTGCAGAGCCTGATGCGGGGCTCCATCCCACAAACTGTGAGATCATGATCTGAGCTGAAATTGAGTCAGATGCTTAACCAAATGAGCCACCCAAGTGACCCTCATCTTCTCTTTCTTTTAAGGAACCTCTGTAGGCATTTGCCCTGTGTTTGTGCTTAGCCTTCATTTCAGGGAATTTTTTCTTTTATGTTTTATTCTTTCTTGAGTTCTATAATTTTGTTTTTTAAGTCATCTTTTCTAGTCTCTTCATTTGCAGTTTTTCTAATTCTGATGTATGCTGTTCCTTCGTTGCTTCTATAACTCTTTTAATTTATTTTGGCGCATTTTGAAATATTAAGTTGCCATTTACATCTGCTTTGTAGGCTCGTCTTTTTAGCATGCCTCCATGGATCATTATGCTGTTACTTATTATCTTTTTTTCTTATAACAATTCTGTATGGGGTATGACTTCAACATGTTTTATTATCCATGGTAAAGCAAAATGAATTTTCCTGTACTTTTAGGCTGGAAGGCAGGTCAAACTAGCTTTTATTACTTCATAGCTCTTGAATTCCTTCTGCTGTTTTCACAAAATGATTGGAAAAATATATGTGGTCTCCTACTTATTGACAATTGTTTTCTCTTTCTTTTGCCTCTGTGGTTCCTGTCCTGTTCAATTTGCTTCTACTACAGTAGCCTCTCATCAGGGCAGGGCTCTCTGCCCTGGAGGAGGGTGTTGGTTTATTCATTTTGAGAGTTCTAGGACCCAGAACTCTTTAGCACCATGTCTTCTCTTGGTTACCTTTCACTCACCCATAAGCTGGAGACTGCCTAACACAATCTGTAACACTCATCTGAGTGAAGGTTTTCACATTGATCTCTTCCCTCTGAGACCCTGTGGGGGATGTGGAAGTTCTTCAGACCCATTGCCTTCCCTTTCCTTCCTCCCATATGATGGCTGATAACCCAAGTTCTGATGTATAGTATTTTCACTGCACTTGGTTTGAAACACTTTCTAATCTCCGTTGTAATGTCTTCTTTGTTCTGTGAGCTGTTTAATAGTGTTTTTCTTGGTTTCCAAATATGTGGGGATTTTCTAAGTCATTTGTATGATTTCAGTTCTTTGAAACTTGTGAGGCTTGCTTTAAGGTCCAGAATATAATCTGTTTATATAAATATTCTATGTGTTCTTGAATGTGTATTCAACTGCATGATTTCTGAGTACATCACTTTGTATGTGTCAGTTTAGTCATTTTATTACAGTGGTGTCATTCAAATCGTCTACAGCCTTACAGATTTTTATCCTACTTATTCTATAAGTTTCTGACCTGCCTCCCACCCTAAAAGTTTCTACCATGTATATTTGTCTCTTTCTTTTCGTTCTGCCAATTTTTGCTTTGCATTTTTAAACTAAGTGTACATGCATTCAGATTCTTATGTCTTCATGTTGAATTGAGCTTTTATAATAATAATGTATCCCTATTATCTCGAATAATATCTATCTTCTTAAAATCTACTTTGTCCAGGGGCACCTGGGTGGCTCAGTCGGTTAAGCGTCCGACTTCAGCTCAGGTCATGATCTCGTGGTCCGTGAGTTCGAGCCCCGTGTCGGGCTCTGGGCTGATGGCTCAGAGCCTGGAGCCTGCTTCCGATTCTGTGTCTCCCTCTCTCTCTGCCCCTCCCCCGTTTATGCTCTGTCTCTCTCTGTCCCAAAAATAAGTAAACGTTAAAAAAAAATTTTTTTTAAATCTACTTTGTCTGAAATGAATATAGTTATAAATGTTAGCGTTTGCATGATTTTTTTTGTTTTATCCCAATGCCTTTTAATCTATTTTCTATATGTTCTATAGTTTTCCCCCTCTGTACTTAGATTTGGATATTTTGTTTGTTTGTTTGTTTTAATATTTTTTTTAACGTTTATTTATTTTTGAGACAGAGAGAGACAGAGCATGAACAGGGGAGGGTCAGAGAGAGGGAGACACAGAATCTGAAACAGGCTCCAGGCTCTGAGCTGTCAGCACAGAGCCCGACGCGGGGCTCGAACTCATGGACCGCGAGATCATGACCTGAGCCAAAGTTGGCCGCTTAACCGACTGAGCCACCCAGGCGCCCCAGATTTGGATATTTTGTATTGAATTAATCTTTTTTAAAAATTTGTGTCCAACCTGTTGCTAATTTACTATTAGCATTGAGCTCCTAATTCCATGTATTATAGTTGCCAGTTCTCTGGTGAAATTCTTAATCTTGTTTTTTATACCCTTCAACGTACTGTGGTCTGACAGTTTCATAATCTGGAGATCCCATGGGTCTTTCTTCATTGTTTGTGCTTTCTCTTGGGCTTTGTTTATGCTGTCTTACTGCCTTGTTTTCTTGGCTATTTTAAATTTAGCATTTGGGGAATGTGTTAAAAATTATTAAAAATAATTTTTAGAAATAATCTGAGGCCCAGGATATCATCTTAATCCAGTTTGATTAACAGTAAGGACTTGAAGCTTGGGCCACTGGGCTCGTCAAGGCTGACCCATTTCTCGTTTTACTTCCAGAGCAAGGACCCATCTCCAAGTGTGATTCACCAGCATACCCAACCCCCAGCCACACTAGGGTGTCAAAAGCATTGTGTGGCTTCTTGGCCACTTCTTCCAGGACCAGCAAACATCTTTCTCTCTCTAGGCTCCTCTTTCTCTAGGCCTGTACTTCTTCCCAGCTTGTGATGTCTTTAAGCAGATGTTTTCTATTTGTCTGGATTTTCTAGTGGTCTGTAGGAAGTTTGGTCTGAATTATTTAGTTTCCTGTTGTGGGGATGTCTGAGTTACATTTTGACAAGTAATTTTGTTAAATGTGTAGGGGTGGGGGGGAGGCAGAGGCAGGGGGCCAAGTAAGAGATGTTGCAATAGCCCAGGTGAGAGATGCTGGTAGCTTGGATCTGGGGATGAAAGAAAGTGAACAATCATGAAGGACTCCAGCATTCATGGCCAGCACAAAGGTGTGAATGGTTGTGTCCTTTCGAAGATAGTGAAGGTAGGAAGGGAGCCATTTGGCGGGACAAGAGGTGGTAGGAAAATGCAGTTTAGGTCATGTTAAGAGTGAAATGCCTCAAATAAAAACTTAAGAAACAAACAAAACAAACAAAAAAGGGTGAAATGCCTCTTAGACACCCAGAGGAGGTATCTTGTGGATGACTGTGGATGTGACTGGAGTTTAGGGGAGAGGACTGAGCTGGAGATAAAATTTAAGGATCATCAGGGTGGAGGTTGCAATTTAAGGTCTGAGCCTAGATCAGCTCGTCTGGGAGGAGATATAGTGCACAAGGATGGAGGACTGAGCCTGATGCCTTCAGCAATGTGAGGTCAGGGAGGTGGGGGGAAAACCAGAGCATGGTGGTGTTGGTGGTGGTGGTGGGAAGGTGTCTTCTGGAAGGTGAGTATAGAAAGCACTTCCAGAGTCAGGAAGCAACGGGTCAGGTGAGATGAGGTTTTTGTAATGGGAATTAAAAAAAAAAAAAAAAAAAAAAAAGTTTTACAGTTTGTCTTTTGTTTTTGCTTATGGTGTTTTCTTCTTACTAAGCATTTGTGTTTCTCTGTGTCTGGATGTGACTGTATTTTATGTGTCCCTTTCCCATTCCAAGATTGCAGATGTCCATGTGGTAGCCATGTGTGCCCATGTGTGAGCCCAGAGAAAGGACTCAGAGAAGGGTGTGAGCCCAGAGTGGAGTGGTCAGGCTGAGATGCCTGAGCTGAGGGAGGGTGCTGGGGTCAGAGGTCCAATGTGGTGGAGGAGGGGAACCAGGTCCACTCCCTCTTTGGGCCTTGGTTTCCCCATCTGTAACTGGTTTAAATGCTTGCTTCCTTGAAGTACTGGAGAGGATTCCTGGGTGTTCAGGAAGAGGCAGCCCCCAGTGAACTGTACAGGGCTGTACCCTAAGGACAGGGTCATTTCCTTGACACAGGCCAGTCTGACCAGCACCTTGGAGCTCAAGGGCCCACCCCTGGGTGGCCATGGACAGATGTGGAGACTAAGGCCAGAGAGCATTCCCATAGACACTGGGGCCCTAGGAGGGGGCTGGGGAACCCAAGCCCCTGGTGGCAGGGCAAGAACCTGGGGTCACCTGAAAAAGTCCAGTCTTAAAGGGGTTGGGGCCCGTGTGCCCCCAGCGAGATGGGGAGGGGGGGCTTCCCAGGCTGGGCTCCTGGACTGCTGGGAGGGACTGGAGGTCTGGCTCAGGCAAATGAGCCAGGGCTTCTGGAAGGGCCTAGGGAATCATGACAGCAAAATCTTCTTGCAAACTGAGAAGTTCCTTATATATGTCAAGGGGCATTGTAAATGGTATGACAATTTGCCATCTGTAGAGGGCTGTGGACCTGTGAGCAGCTGGACTTGAGAGGGCAGCCCAGTGTGGTCTCTGACCTAACCCAGGGTTTGGTGGCAGCAGAAGGTCACCTACCTGTCACCATTCCCTAGTAAATGCCAACCGAGTAAGCCCATGTTGGGAGGCTGGGGCAGGGGAGCCAAGCCTCTTACTGTATGCCGTATCCCCAGAGCCATCCTCCAGCAACATGGCTCACCTGTGGATGCCGCCATTGCGGCTCTGGTCTGCACCGGAGCCGTCAACCCTCAGAGCATGGGGTTGGGCGGAGGGGTCATCTTCACCATCTATAACGCCACCACAGGTGAGTCCGCATGGGGAACCCCGTGGGGAGGATGGGCTTGTCCACAAGTGCTAAAAGTGAGGTGCTTGTAAACATCCCCAGCATTTGCTGAGCTGTCCTGCCCACCCATGCCCCTTCCTGGGTCCTCTTGGTGCCCCTGCCCTTCCCCCCAGCTTGTCTTTGTGAAGACTTCACGGCCATCTCAAATCTTAGCACTGTCAGGGAGGAGGAATTTCCTTTGCCCTTCAAGGTCCTTCTGGCCGGATCAAGAATTAAATTGACCTGAGAGAAATTAATAGGACAAAATCAAATTTAATTTCTGGGGAATCCACACAGACACGGAAATTCCAAAGACAGGCAAAAAGAGCTAAGGAGAAGGGGTAAGGGTCTGGGACTTCAAAAGGAAGGAGTGCAATTCACAGGAAGATAAAGAAGCGTAAATATTTGCTAAACAAATGTGTGTGGGGAGGGGGGAGGTCCTGGGAAACAATGAGACACAGAAGACTTTGACCAAACAGGCCTTGCAAGGTCCTGTCTACCTACCCTACCTAGTTCATATCCTAATATAGTTGTCTGTGGTGATAGCTGTCCTCCTGGAGCCGGTCCTCTGTGTAAATTCTTTCAGGCAGTAGTGGAGGGGGAGGTAAAAAGCTTTTCTGGATTCTGCTGGGTTTTAATTGCTTTTAACTCACAATCTTCATGCCAAAGTGGCCCATCTTTGGGAAGCCTGCTCTTGGCCCCTACAGCACAGAGGCTAGTTCATGGTACAAAGAGAGAAAGTGAGGCCTAGAGTAGGGCCAGGGCTGTGGCGGGGCAGGGAGGGGGGGTGGCTTGTGTGGGATGAGGCCTGGCAGCTACAGGAGTGCCCCTGAGCACTCACATGCTCTGCCCCAACTCCAGGGAAGGTGGAAGTCATCAATGCCAGGGAGACGGTGCCTGCCAGCTATGTCCCCCGTCTGCTGGACCAGTGTGAGCAGGCCCAGCCACTGGGCACAGGTGAAGCCCTTGGAGGGACCACAAGCTCCCACCCCATCAGGCCACTGGGGCTGACCAAAACACTCCCCTGAAGGGGCGTCTTGGACAGGCTCTGATACCCTGGTACCAGGAGATAGCAGCTAGCTATGGAGGTCCTGACCTGCCCCCATGGAGGTCCTGACCTGCTGGAGTTGGGGGAGGGGCTCTCTGAGTAGGGGGTGGTGATCTAAGCATAGGAACCAGCCTAGCAAAGGCTTGGAGGGTTCAGTGGAGACGGGGTGGTGGGTGGGGTGGGGGTTTCTGGAGCCAGTTTGTGCTGGGCCCTGAGGGAAGGCACTGGGGAGCCATGGGGGTTTGAGCAGAGAGGGTCATGGTCAGGTGTGGGCTCCAGAAAGCTCATTCTGGCTGCCACGCCAAGGGGGCCAAGCTGGAGGGGCAAGGGTGGGGGTGGTGGAGAACCCCTGGGGAAGGCTACAGGGCTGAGGCCAAGGTGGGGGCAGCCTGGGGGCAGGGACACGATGCCACTTGCCTCGTAGGGGCCCAGTGGATTGGAGTGCCCGGGGAACTCCGTGGCTATGCTGAGGCCCACCGTCGCCACGGCCACCTGCCGTGGGCACAGCTGTTCTGGCCCACCATCTCCCTGCTCCGAGGGGACTACCGCATGCCCTTTACCCTCAGTCAGTTCCTGCAGAGTGACTTCCTACGGCCTTCCCTGTACATGACTTCTCTGAGGTGAGCACTTCCCCAGGGAGCCCCAGGGCTCCTGCTCATCTCCTGGGTTCAGGCTCTGGCCCGTCTTTGCCTGGCTCCTACCCCGGTTCTACCTCAGAGCCTCCTCAAACTGGAGGGTTGACCCTATGGTGGTATCGGGGGCCTGAAGGCCAGGAAAGTCAGTACTTTGCGGTTTCAGACTTTCAGGCTCCATGTGGCAGAACCTAATCCGAGTGGCTCAGGCCATATCCACGTGATGGGACTCCAGGGTGTGGATTTGGGCTCTGCCACCGTCCTCTGGCCCCTCTGGGCTGGCAGGAGGGCTTTGGCCACCCCCCTTGCCCACCTTACCAGTCCGCTGACCATGTCTTCCCAGGGGTGTCCCAGGCCCGACTAGGGCGCATACACTCCTTAGGCCAGGGTGACGGTGAGGTGAGAGGCCTCAGCCCCACCCAGTCTTAAAGAAACCATCTCCCCTGATGTCTATACCAGGCCCTCGGACCCCAGACCAGGACTGC
The DNA here is from genome assembly GCF_023721935.1 of Panthera uncia. Lineage (NCBI taxonomy): Eukaryota > Metazoa > Chordata > Mammalia > Carnivora > Felidae > Panthera > Panthera uncia. Next base: position 72,614,552 of record NW_026057586.1, read on the forward strand.
CTCCCTGTAGGGTCTCAAAGAACCCACAAGAGCCCCCACAGGAGTGTGGCTGCCTTCCAGGATCCGGCCCCACCCTGAGTCTGCCCCCAATTCCCCAGGCAGCTCTTTTTCAATGGGACAGAACCTCTGAAGGCTCAGGACCCATTCCCATGGCCCGCGTTGGCTGCCACCCTGGAAACCGTGGCCACAGAAGGTGCAGAGGTCTTCTACACAGGGACGCTGGGCCGGACACTGCTGGAGGACATTGCCAATCAAGGTCAGCTGTGCTGAGTTCCCAGAGCCCACAGCTCTGCCTGAGAAGGAGCTGGCTCTGGATGCTAGGAGTGAAGGCAGGCCCTTCCCTAATCCTTGCCAGAGTGTGGACCGCTCCCAGGATTTGGAGAGGCCATGTATCCAGGCCTGCCCGCTGCTGGCCTCCAGGACCCCGTGGTCAGAGTCCTTGAGGAGCAGAGCTCCCAGAAATTAGGGCCAACAGAGGGGAGTTAGTGGTGGCCACAGTGGGCTCCTGGGCCTGGAGCTGTCCACCACCTTCACAGTCTGTCAGAGGCCACCTTGCCTCTCTCACCTTCCCCTTTTCTCCCCACCAACCTGCCTGCCTTCGGCCTCTGTCCACCCATCCCTTGCCTGGCTCTAGGGCCCAGCCCTGACGCCGCTGCCCACAGACCTTCCATCACCCCTAGGGCTCTAGAAGCCTAGGGGATAGGGGAAGCCCCACCATGTGACCTGGGATCCGTGGCTGTCACTCTGCCTCAGTTTTCCCATCTGTACATGGAGTCTTTTCTGTCTCATCTCAGGTAGCCAGCTGACCCTGCAGGACCTGGCAGAGTTCCAGCCGGAGGTAGTGGATGCCCTGGCAGTGCCCCTGGAGGACTACACCCTATACTCACCGCCACCACCCGCAGGGGGTGCGATTCTCAGCTTCATCCTCAACGTGCTCAAAGGTAAGAAAGACTCTCAGCCCTCCCACCCAGAGTCCTGCCCCCATTGGGAACTCCAAGCCCAGCGGTAGCTCTGGGCAGCCTTCCTTTTCCAGCTCAGCCTCCTCCTCAGACACCAAAGATGGGGCTGTGGAAACAGGCAAGATGCTGTGCTCTAGAGCCTCTGGAGCAGTCCACACTCGGGGCTTTGCTGAAGGGTCTGACACCATCCACCCAGTGAGTCCCAGGTGATCCAGTCCCAGGGCACAGGAGCAGGTGGGCGGTGCAGGGGGTGAGCTGCCCGGCCCGTGTGTGCATCCGGGGCTGAGGCCTGGACTGTGAGATGGTGAAAGGGGGTCCTCGCAGTGTCCAGGGGTTGGAGCTGCCCGAGGCTGACTATCTCAGTTCCCTTGGCTGCCATAACAGATTACCGCAAACTTGTGGCTTAAAGCAACAGAAATCCATTCTCTCATAGTTCTGGAGGCCAGACGTCCAAAATCAAGGTGTCAGCTGAGCCATAGCTCCTCTGGGGACTCTGAGAGACAATCTGTTCTTTGTCTCCTCCAGCTTTTGGTGGCTGCCAGCACTCCCAGGCTGCGGCGACATCTTCCCAGTCTCTGCCTCCCGCTCACAGGGCCTCCTCCTCTTCTCTGTGTCTGTTTTATAAGATTACATTTAATTGTGTGATTACATTTAGAGCTCACCCGGATAATCCAGGATAATCTGCTCTTTTCAAGATCCTTAACTTAATCACACATTTTGCCATATAAGGTAAAATTCACTCTTTTGCCATATAAGGTACTATTCACAGGTTCTGGGGATCAGGACATGGACAAATCTTTTTTGAGGGGGGCCAACATTCCACCCGCTACACGGGGTCATCCATATCTGCACCCCTCCCCTTCCCAGGGTTCAACTTCTCCTCTGAGTCGGTGGCCAGGCCCGAGGGGAGAGTGAACTTGTACCATCACCTTGTGGAGACGCTCAAGTTTGCCGGCGGACAGAGGTGGCGACTGTGGGACCCTCGTAGCCACCCGGATATCCAGGTGAGATGGCCTGTGGCTGGTGGAGAGCCCCGTCCCAGCCCCAGGGCTCAGCGTGAAGGGAAGGCCAGGCTGTTCCTAGACCCCAAGAGTCTGGCTGGGTGAGATTGGAGGGAGATGTATGAGGTTTTAGGACAGGACAGCCTGGCAGTGGCCCAGGGCAGGGAGGGTGAGGAGGTCTGCGGACTAGAAGGGGCCCAGAGTGGCAGGTGTGAGAGAGGCAGTGATGGCTCCATATCTCAGAGGGCCCGGAGGATGAGCAGCGTCTGGTGGTAGCCTGGGCTCAAGGGGGGTGCACGGGAGAGGGCCTCCAAAGGAGACCCTCTTCTCTGTGGGCCTACCTGGCACCTTACTGTTCCTACCATCTGCCCGGCCACCCCAGAACGCCTCCCAGGACCTGCTGGGAGAGGCTTTGGCCCAGCACATCCAGCAGCAGATCGACGCTCGGGGTGACCATCATCTCAGCCACTACAGCCTGGCCGGGGCCTGGGGCCACGGGATGGGCACAGCGCACGTTTCTGTGCTGGGGGAGGATGGCAGTGCTGTGGCAGCCACGAGCACCATCAACACGCCGTATGTTCCTGCCTGTCCCCAGGCCCTGCTCCTTTGCTCCCTCAGCTTGTTTTACGGGCCCCCTAGTCTCCCCTTGCTTGTGTCCATGGGGCAGTACCTTGCTTTTCCCTTTGCTTCTTCTTCTCTGTCAGAGGGGCCACACACCTCTGTCATTTCTGGCTGAAAGGCTGCGGATGGGTGGCCCTGAACCACGACCCGCTTGGGAATGAGCTTTACCCAGAAGGATGCCCTAACTGGGGGGCACAGGCGGATCCTTGGGGGGCAGTGCCAGGGAGAGAATGGCAGCTCCAGCATGCTAGAAGGCTGCCACTAAAATGAGGGACTCCTGGAAAGCGGTGCTCGACAGCTTTGCTGGTGTGGGAGACTGGCGCCCACAGCCCGAGCCCAGGCTCTGCCTCTGTCTGCAGCTTTGGAGCAATGCTGTACTCGCCACGCACGGGCATCCTCCTCAACAATGAGCTTCTGGACCTATGCTGGAGGCGCTCACCGGACTCCAGAGTCACCCCACTACCTGGTGAGACTGAGGACCCCACTGGCAAGAAAAGGGAAGGCAGGCAGGCTGGGCGATGCAATTTGGCCCCTGGGCCAGCCCCCGCTGCCTTGCCCAGCCCCTGTTTGCACAGCGGTGAATGGAGACAGAAATGGAGGGGTGGTCTGGAGGGTGCTGGCTGGAAGTGCGGCTGCGGGTGACACCCATCTGGCCTCTAGTTCCAGGTGAGCGACCTCCATCATCCATGGTGCCCTCCATCTTGATCAGTGCAGCTCAGGGGTCAAAGCTGGTGATCGGTGGGGCTGGTGGGGAGCTCATCATCCCTGCTGTGGCTCAGGTGAGTCAGGGAACTCCTGGCTGGAACATCCCCCCTCCCAGGGACAGGGAGGGGTTGGTGTAGGGTGGCTGGTGTCCTCCCTTCCTGTGTTCTTCTTCCCTCCCCCAGGCCATCATAAACAAGCTATGGCTTGGCTTTGACCTGAGGACTGCCATTGAAGCCCCTATCCTGCATGTCAACAGCGAGGGCCATGTGGAATATGAGCCCAACTTCAGCCGGGTAAGGCCACTGTTCCTGACACCGCTAGGACAGATGCCTCAGTGCATGCTGCTCAAAGCCCCTGGTAGGATCTCAGTCGCTGGGTGTCTTAGGATGGGTACACTTCCACTTCTGGGGCCATCGCGGGTTGAGCTCAGTGGGGGAGGCACCAGACCAGTCTTGTGGCCCCCAAGTCAGAAAATAGGGTGTTTTCCATGCTTCTCCCAGGCCAAGTACCTCTGCACCTTGGTTTCTGCTCTATTCTGTTCTCTCCAGAAGCTAGTTTTCCTGGCTGTGGTCTCTCAGACTCCCTCATGGTGATCTGTTTCCTTGTGTGATTTATAGCTTTCATGTGTGAGTTTATTTGTAAGGGTATCATTCCTGTGACAGTCTGCTTAGGGATTTCTTTCTGGGGCATGGGGGTTGCACTGGTGCTGGTTCTTATGGACGTTTCTTGGTTTCCCCCACACAAGCAGGTGCTCAGAGCTAAATTCTGTTGTCCAACTCCCTGCCCCCACTCCTCTGCCCCAACCTTCCTCAGAGTTTTGCTGGGCTGGCAGAAGCCTTCCCTTCACTAAGATCTCATTTAAAAGTCTGGCAGCTTTTCAAGCCTCCAAGTTTCATGCCTGGGGTCAGTTCAGCCAGCTGGGGTTAAAGGTCCTCAAAGCTGCCATTTCTGCTGTGAGCTGCCTCCCATGGCCCTTAGAACACTGAGGACCATAGACAGAGGAACATTTACTCCAAGGGAATATATAGTCCCTGAGAACCTTGGTCTTGGGGGCTGGAGACTAAGGACTCTCAGAGTCCGAGGAGCTCCCTCCCTGTATAGGGTCCTCCCCATGGCAGAAGGACAGTGAGTATGCCCTCAGGGCTCATCTTCTTGGGCCCTCCTCCTTGACCCTTAACTGAGGTTTTCACTCTGTGAACATCAACTCCCTGAGGACCTTGTGCTCTGAGATCTCAGAGAATCCAGCAACCCATAAGGCCAAGATCCTCAGCTCTCTTGGAGAGGTTGAGTGTTGGCTATACCTCCAGGGCCTTCTATGGAGAAAATCCTAGACCCTGGGTGGAAACCTTGAGTCTCCAAGGATTATCATAGCCAAGGCCAGGGACTAAAGGCCAGAAGGGTCCTCCTTCCTGAGGGCCTTGGAGTTTGGCCACTAGATGCTAAGGAACAGAGTCCCTGATGACCACAGGTCCTGTTGTGGCCTCAGCTATGAGGACCTCAGCCTTCAAATCTAAGGACCTTGGGCAATTGGTGCATCAGGCAGAGAAACATAACCCAAGGACATGGTGCTCTGGAGACCTCACCCTACCACTCTGACATCAGGTTGGAGGCCCCGGTCTTGGGGACTGTAGAACATCAAGGTCTTTGTAAATAGAAGTGACTGGCACCTAGGGTCAGTGGGCTAAGGTCCTTAGTCTGTTGGTCCAAAATGCTAAGTGGAAATGTGGGGCCTGAGTAGCACAGGCCTCTACACTCCAGGATCTGTGTAAAAGTTACAGACTGGTAAATGTGTAAGCGCCATAATCCTAAGGCAAGGTACTCAGTTCTTAGAAACCTACACCTGCCTGGATTTCTGACACGCTCAAATTCCATAGACTCACTGTCTCAGACCTGAGCCACATGCTCTGAGCACCTTACCCTCAGGATCACTAGTGCCTTTAGCCTGGGGGTCAGTGTCCTTGGGCTCATGGATCTTCAGAGAAAACGGTATCTGAAAATTTGAGTCCTTCCTCCAGCTGATTCCTCAACCATTGGGGCCCTAAGCTTTCAGGGCCCGAGGTCCTAAGAAGTTTACCATGTTCTTGGCAACCAGGATCTCTGGTCTTCTCATGTCAGTGTTGAGATAGAAGGTCCTATGTAGCCTGACTGCTGGTGCCAAGATCTTTCCTCTTCTGTGCCCCAGGGCCCCTGGGCACTCCCCACCCCTCAGTTGGGCAGTTCCTATGTATGGAGGAGCTGGGATTCTGAGAAAGGTCCCAAGCTCTGCCTTAAGAAGGCTTTGCTCTCAAGGTCCTCAAAATTAGAGGTCTCGCAGCGTAAGTCCCCATAAGCCATTTCTCTGCCAAAGCCGCTGGATTCCGCAGATGTTGCAGCTAGGCCCCTGGTATCCTCAGATCCAGGACAGAAGTGATCTTGCGTCTCTAGCTCCTTCTGACCTGGGTGACATCCTCCCCACCATGCTCCCTGGAGCCTGGCTTCTCCACTGGGACCTTTGGTGGGAGGTCACAGGCTCCTCGCCCTACGGATGAGGCTGCATTAGCACCCTCACATCCTCGCCGTCACTGGTGCCCAGTCCTGCCTTCCCCGTTGGGGCTGTCAGACCTCTACCCGGGGCCCTGCCCCCTCTGCAGGTGTTGCTAAGCTGCCTTCACCTGTGCACTGGCCTTCTCTCCTCTCCAGGAGGTGCAGAAGGGGCTCCAGGACAGGGGCCACAACCAGACCATGAGGCCCTTTTTCCTGAACGTGGTCCAGGCCGTGTCCCAGGACGGGGCCTGTGTGTATGCAGCAGCGGACCCAAGGAAAGGTGGGGAGGCCTCGGGCTACTGAGGAGACTGCTTCTGGCAGCTGCAATCCGACCCACCGTCAGTGTGTGCTCAGGCTGGCCTTGGCTGTGGGACCCAGCACCCAAGCAAGATCTGGACCCTTCGGCGGAGGGTCAGCCTGGGCTGCAAGAGGTGGGGACAGGCTGGAAGATGGACGACTGTGGGGACTGAGCCCTCTCCCAGAGTCCCATGTGGCCCTGCCCTGGCCCCCCAAGCTTCCCCTAGACCTCTCACTCAGGTCCGTGGCCCACTCTCCCTCCCCACCTGCCCCACTCCCCATCTGTATACCCTCTAGTCCAAGATTAAAGAGGAGGGTGGACCTCGGCATGATTTGGGGTGTAGGTATGGGAAGGGACCCTTAGCACACACACAGCTCTTACAGTCCTTCACCACACACCACCGTGAAGGTGTGGAAACCGAGGCCTAGAGACTGGCTGGCCCTGCCTAGGCCACCGCTGCTGGGCCTCTGCAGTGTGCCTGCCTGGGGCCTATCAGTGGGAAGGCAGGGCTGTGGCCTGGGGGCGTCTGCCCCCCAGTCTTGCCAGGCCTTAGGACCATCTCTGGATCTTGTCCCGTGTGCCAGGAAAAGGCTGGATGAAGTAGAACTTGGGACCCCACCTCAGCCCCCAGCCCCCTCCATTGGCCCCATTCTCACCCTCAGCACTGTTGACATTTTTGGTGAAATAGTCTTTGTCGGGGGGCTGTCCCCACATTGTGGGATGTTGAGCAGCATCCCTGGCTTTTGCTCGCTAAACGCAGCAGCACCTGCTACCACCACCACTGGCCAAATCATCCCCAGTTAAGAACTGCTGTTCTGGACCCATTAGCCCCCCACTGCTGAGAAGGGCTTTGCCAGCTGCTGGGTGGGCTGCCTGTCCTGGAGGGGCCTCGCTGGACTGACCTGGGGGGTCTTACCCCACACCGGTTCCTGGGAGCACTTGAGTGTCACCCAAATGTCCCTCAGGGGCATACCTCCACCTGGCAGGTTCTGGGGATCAGCTCTACCGCTGAGCCACAGCCTCCCACCCTGCTCTGGAGTTTGGCCAAGCAGGGCAGGAGTAGGTACTGTTTCCATGGTTGCTGAGATAAAATACCACGAAGTGCTTTCCAACTACAGAAATCTATGCTCCCATAGGCTAGGAGTCTGAAATCAGATGATGGGGCCGAAAGCAAGGGGAAGGCAGGGACGAGTTCCCTCAGGGGACTCTCAGGAGAACCCTTCCTGCCTCTGCCCATTTCTGGTAACTGCTGGTGTCCCTTGGTGGCCACATCACACTAGGTGCTCCGTCTGTGGGGAGGTCATGTGGCCTTCTCCTCTGCATGTGTGGAAGTCTCCCTCTGCTTTGGGCAGGGCTGGGTGGAGAAGGCACCCTCGGGAAGTGTGTAAAGACACTTGTGGGGCATATAGGGCCCATCCAGATACTCCAGAATGCTCTCTTGTCTCAAGATCCTTAACTCAGTCACAAAGGCACTTTTGGCATATAACGTGCTAGGGATCGGGATGGGGACTGTTAGTTGACCACAAACAGGGAGAGAGGGCTGGATGGGGCAAGTCTCTGATCTGAGCCTGACTGGGAGGACAGAGGGGGGTATTCTGGCAGACTCTAAGAGAAAGGACCTCGGGGCCGTTCACTGCTGCACCCAGGCAGCCTGGGGGCCGCAACTCCTCCTAGAGTCTGACTTTGGGAGGGAGTGGGAAGAAGGCTTTAGGGAAGGGCGGCTATGGCTCAGGAGTCAGGGGTGCAGAAAAAGTGGGCTCAGACAAGCAGGAGTGGGGGCGTTTCTGACCTAGTGGGATCCAGAGGCTGGCCTTGGCCACCATCCCGATGGCTCTAGCACATCATTCACTGAACTTCACAGCCAGAAAGGATGACGGAGCTTCTCTTCTCTACACTGCTTTTGAGGCTTAACAAAAGTCCCAGGCCCGGCTCTCATGGGCCCAATGGGTCTCTCCCTGAGGCTCAGTTACCACACATGAGCTGATGGGTCCCCATCCTAGCTCTGTCTCAGGTTTCTGGGTCATCAGACCCCATACCCACACACCAGCCAGGGCCACAGGTACCTCGGACTCAACACACCAAACTGGAAGCCAGCTCTGAGGCAACCAGAAGCTCTCTGTTGTCTACCTCTCCCCCTCCAGTGACCCAGTTTCCTCTCTCCGACTGCGTGGCTCAGCCCTGCCTCCATTTCCTTATCCTTCTCCACCTCCTTGCTGCTGCCACTGCCTCTATCTGCTCCCCACTCAGACAATGATGGGCCTTGGAAGGTGCATACCTGATCTTGCCACGAGGCAGCATGGATTCCTCCTTGTTCCTGCTGCTCCTGGAGGAAGCCTGCTCTTTTCCCTCCCTGCTCCTCCCACCCTCAGGGACTTGCCCAGCCCCTGCTCACATCCCACCTACCAGTAATGCCAGGTAGCCACCCCGTTCCCAGCCCAGCAAGGGATTCTTACTGCTGGCTCTTTACACATCTTGTTACACAGGAGAAATCGAAACCAGGGTTGGGGTCCCTGGGTGGCTCAGTCGGCTGAGCGTCCAACTCTTGATTTCGGCTCAGGTCGTGATCTCACGGTTTCGTGAGTTCAACCCTACGAGGGCTCTGCTCTGCCAGCACAGAGCCTGCTTGGGATTCTCCCTCTCTCTCTGCCCCTCCCCTGCTCACGCTTTCTCTGTCTCTCTCAAAATAAATAAATAAACTTTCAAAAAAAAAAAAAAAAAAGAAAGAAAGAAAGAAACCAGGGCTGCAGTATCTTCAAAATAACATTGGCAGAGTACAGATGAGCCCCTAGAGCCTATAGCTAATGCAGGATCAAAGGAAAATTCATTGCCTTAAACAGTTGCATTAATAATAAGAATCAAAATGAATAAAGCATCTAAGTGAAATTTAGTGCAGGAACAATCAGAACAATCAGGAAAGCAAGAGGAGAGGTTCAGTAACAACTGAAGGAGAGACTGATAAATTTGAAATCAGAAAAACAGGTCAGAAAATGTTATTCAACTGCCTACAGTATAAATGAAAGAAGTGTGAATACACAAAAGAAGAAATGACAATGGGGAAATTAGCTAAGATATAGAGAAAGTTAAAAGTATAAAAGACCTGGGGCGCCTGGGTGGGCCAGTCAGTTAAGCATCTGCCTTTGGCTCGGATCATGATCTTGTGGTTTGTGAGTTCAAGCCCTAAGTTGGGCTCTATGCTGACAGCTCAGAGCCTGGAGCCTGTTTCAGATTCTCGTCTCCCTCTCTCTCTGCCCCTCCTCAGCTCGTGCTCTGTCTCTCTCTAAAAAATAAATATATTTTTTTAAAAAAGTGTAAAAGATCACTCACCTTCGTCCAAATAAAGCTGGCAACTTTGATAAAATAAATTACTTTCTAGGACAACGTAAGTAGGGGTGCCATATGTGGGACATACTCATACTGAAAATATTGTTGCTTATCTGAAATTCAGATTTAATTGAACCTCCTATACTTTTATCTGCTAAATCTGGCAACCTTAAATTTCAATGACAAACAGATCCAAGAAGGGGCAAAGATCTAGATGTGTCAATGATCGTTGAAAAAATTAAGAACATTGCAGGAACACTAGCCTACCTCAAACACCCTTCTAGAAAGTTCCTCAGGTGAAGTGTGTCCTGCCACTAAGGCCAGAGACCTGTCCTGCCAGTTAAGCTTCCACAATGAGGAGCAAGAAGGAAAATGTCCACATTCACTTTATGATGCCAGCAAAGCACTGACCTCAAACCTGCCAAAGCAAGCCACAGGCTAATTGTGTTTATGAAACTCAATCCCAAGTTCCTAAAGAAAGTATTAGCAAGGAGAATCTAGCAACACATTAAAGCAATAACGTATCTTGCCTATCTCAGTGGTGTCGACACCAGCACAGCCAGGAAGGTCTTCTCTTGGTATGAGTGTTACTCTTACCTCTTATCTTTCACCCAGGGAGAAAAGTCACAGGCTTATTTATCTCCATAGAGACTGAAGGAGCATTGGACAAAATTCAACACCCATTCTTGATTAAACAAAGACAAAGCGCTCCTGGGTGGCTCAGTGGTTAAGTGTCCAACTTCAGTCAGGTCATGATCTTGTGGTTTGTGAGTTCAAACCCCATATTGGGCTCTATGCTGACAGCTCAGAGCCTGCTTTGGTTTCTGTGTCTCCCTCTCGGCCCCTCCCCTGCTTGTGCTCTGTCTCTCTCTCTCTCTCAAAAATAAATAAACATTAGAAATCAATTTTAAAAATTAAGTAAACAAATCCACCAAATTTTAAAACAAATTATAAGCATACAGCTATTAAACATGCAGCTGTTAAGCATATGCTGTTAAAGCAGCATGTGAATAAAGCTAAGAAATCAACCACAATACAAACTCCACAGAGAGATGTAAATAAATACGGAAATCTTGTCTCTAGCAGACAAGGAGCATTTCAAAGCAGTAAGAAAAAGATTATTAGCCATATCTATCTGACCAAATGGGTAGCCATCTAGGCAAATAATGAAGGGGGATCCCTGCCTTTTTATTTACATCAAAATAAATTCCAGTCAGATCAAGATTTAAGAGTAAAACCATATAAATATAAAACAAAATACAAAAACAAAAACAAAACCACAGGGGCGCCTGAGTGACTCAGTTGGCTAGGTGTCTGACTTTGGCCCGGGTCATGATCTCGCAGTTCGTGGGTTCGAGGCCCACGTTGGGCTCTGTGCTGACAGCTCAGAGCCTGGAGCCTGCTTCAGATTCTGTGTTTCCCTCTCTCTCTCTCTCTGCCCCTCCCCTGGTATTCTCTGTCTCTCTCTATCTCTCAAGAATAAATAAACATTAAAAAAAAAATTTTTTTTAACACAAAGAATACAGGGAAATTTATTTATACTCTTAGAGTGGGGAAAGCCTTTTCAGGCCTGGCATAAAATCAAGAAGTTGTGAAAGAAAAAAACAAAAAAAACAAAAAAACAAAAAGATACATTTGAACACAGAAAAAGTAAAAATTTTGATGTGGAAAACATCTTAAAAGACAACGGACAGTTGCAACACACGAATGGATCTAAAGAGTATAGTGCCAAACAAAATAAGTCAGAGAAAGACAAATGCCATATGATTTCTCCCATGTGAGGAATTTAAGAAGCAAAACAAATGAACAAAGGGGAAAAAAAGAGACAAACCAAAAAACAGACTCTTAACTCTAGAGAACAAAAGAGTGGTTAGCAGAGGGGAGGTAGGTGGAGGGGTGGAGGAACTAGGTGATGGCAGGAAGGAACGTGCTTATCGTGATGAGCACAGGGTGATGTATAGAATTGTTGCATCACTATATTGTACACCTGAAACTAATATAACACTGTATGTTAAATACCCTGGAATTAAAGAAAAATCTTAAAAATAAAAAATAAAAATAAATTAGAAAAGACCAGGGAAAAACTTGGGAAAAATCGTTTCAGTACAAAAAATATAAGGGGCTGGTTTCTTTAATACTTAAATATTTAAGTACTTAATATCAAAGAGCAAGTATCCAGTAGAGAGATGCACATTAGACCACAGAAAGAGAGCTACAAATGGCCGCTTCAACATAGAAAAAGTTGCTTAACCTCACTCATGAGTAAGCGTGGCCAATAAAAACAGTGAGACCCCCACAGGGACAAAGTAAATAACTCAGCTCAGAAGGCTTCCTCTGTGAATTCTTCCCACCACTGATGGAGGGAAACACATCAGTCTTACACAAACTTCCAGAGAACAGAAAAGAGGAAACATTGCCCAAGGCTTTAAATGAGGCCAGCGTCATCTTGAGAACAAAATCTGACAAAGACATTTCGAGCAGTGAAAAGTAGAGGGTGATTTCATTCATGAACAGAAATGCAAAAGTTCCTAAATGAAAGACAAGCAAACCAAATCACTCCCAATTTGGGTTTGTTCTGGGAGTGCAAGATTGGTCGAATATGAGAAAATCAAGCAATGCAATTCATTGCGCTAATAGCCTAACAGAATAAAGAAAAAAAAAAAAAAGGATTGACTATCTCAATACATGCAGAAGAGAGTTTGATAAGATTTCCCAACTTGCACTCACAATAAGAACCCTTAGTAACTGTAAATTGAAAAAAAAAACCTCCTTAACCTGATAAGTCACAGCTGCAGAACCTTACAGTAAACATCATACTTCATGGTAAAACACAAAAAGCCTTTTTTTTTTGAGATGGAAGGCTCAATCCCTTTGAGACCAAGATAAGCATGGCCAGCTTTCATCACTTCCTTTCATCTGTGTAAGGTAAGTTTTCACCAGTGTAATAAGGTGAGGGAAAAAAAATAAGGCATAAGGATTGGAAAGGAGAGCATAACGCTATAGCTCCTCTACAGATAAACCATTAGAAATAGGCGAATTTAACACAATTGCTGGAATCAAGGAAAATACACAAAAAAACCGATGGTATTTCCACATACCAGCCACAAATTATTTTTTTTAATAATTTTTTAAAATGTTTACTTATTTTTGAGAGAGAGAAAGACAGAGTGCAAGCGGCAGAGAGGCACAGAGAGTGCGACATAGAAACCGAAGCAGGCTCCAGGCTCTGAGCTGTGAGCACAGAGCCCATCACGGGGCTCCAACTCATGAACCATGAGATCACGACCTGAGCCAAAGTCAGACGTTTAACCACTTGACTGACTGAGCCACCCAGGTGCCCCCAAAACATCTTTTGGAACAGAAATCATAAAAGCATAAACAAAATCAAAGCCTGAAAATGAAACTAACATCAGTATGAAAGGCCTCTACAATGAACATTATAAAATAGAATCGAGAGAATATAAAAAAACCTAAATAGGGGCACCTGGGTGACTCAGTTTGTTGAGAGTTCGACTTCGGCTCAGATCATGAGTTTGAGCCCACATTGCACTGCGTTAGCCTGTCAGCACAGAGCCTGCTTCAGATCCTTGGCACCTCCCGCCCCCCCATCTCACTCTCTCTCTCAAAAAATAAATAAAGCATTTAAAAAGACCTAAATAAATGGAGAATTATACTATGTTCATGGACTAGAAGGCTTAATGTTGTGAAGACGCCCATTCTCCCCATGTTCACCTATAGAGTCGGCGCAACCCTAATAAAAATCCTAGAAGACTTTTTTGTGGAAATTGGTAAGCTGATTCTAAAATTCGTACGGAAACAGCAAGAACCAAGACAAGCCCAGGCAATTTTGAAGAATAACCTACATGGAGAACTCACATTACCAGATATCAAGAATAAGCTACGCAATTAATTATATAACTGGTAAGTAAGGCAATTTGGTATTGGTGAGAAGACAAACTGGGTAACAGGACAGAACAGAGAGTTACCGTATCTCTGATAGAAGGTCCACAGCCGTGCAGAGGGGAAAGGATGCTCTTTCAACACATGGTACTGAGTCAACTGGATATCCACGTGAAGAATGTGTATCCTGACCCCTCCTACCTCACACCGTGCACAATCTATTCCAGATGGCTTGCAGATCTAATTATGAAGTATGAAGCAATAATGCTTTCATAGGAAAACATAGGACAGCTTTGTGACTTTGGAGTAGTCAAGTGTTCTTAAACAGGACATAGAACTGACTATAAAGGAAAAACCTTGGTAAACTGGACTATATTAAAGTGAAGAATTTCTGTTCAACAACAGACATCCTCAAAACAGATAAAGGCATTAAAACAGCAACTCACATAGTGGGAGAATATTTACAGTGTTTACATCTGACAGCAAACTCTTATCCAGAAAAAAGAATTTCTATAAATCAATTTGAAAAACTCAGGTAACCCAACAGAAAATGGGCAAAGGACTCGAATAGGCACCTCACAGAAGAGGTGCTCCAGATGGCCAATGAACATATGAAAGGTATGTATTGCTTCACTAGTGTCAGAAAAACGCAAAAGAAGTTCACAGTGTGCTGCCAGAACATACCTCTCAGAGTCACCAAAATGAAAAAGACTGAAAATACCGAGTGTTGGCACAGATATGGCAAGATGGAACTATCATACGCTGCCAGTGAGAATGTCAATTGGTAAAATCACTTTGGAAAGTGGGTATTATCTGCTGAAGCTACCACACACGTAGCTCATGCCCAGCAATGCTGCTCCTGGGAACATACCCAACATAAATTTATATGTGTACGCATCAAAAGACACATACAAGAATGTTCACAGCACTAGCCCTGATAGCTCCAAATTGGAAACCCACCCAGTGTGCCTCAGCAGGAAAATGGATAAACAAATTCATTTGAGGGAATAATACTCAGGAAAAAAAAGTCAAGTGCAGCCTCATACCTCAACATGATTGAATCTTTTAAACATGCAAAAAAGCCAGACATAAGAGAGGATCTGCTCTATGATTCCATCTATGTAAATTACAAAACGCTCAAAACTATTTTATGGTGTGAGAAATCCGTGGCTAACCTGGGAAGGAGGGGGAGGGCAGTGACTGACAGAAAATGGTGGCAGGTCAGGGGTTGGTACTGTGCAATTTCTTGACCTGAGTGGTAGTTAACTGGGCATGTTCACTTTGGATTAATTCATTGGGCTGTACCCTGAGCTTTCTTGCCTACAACTTAAATTTTATTTATCAGGGTTCCATCAGAGACCCTGCAACTATGGGAGCTGGCCAAGGAGTCTCTGTAAGGCTGTTGTTTTCCACCTGATGTTGGAGCTGGAGGTCCATGTGGCCGAGCGTCTGGAAGAAAAGTTGGCGTTAAGTGGAGGAGAGGATCCAGAACTAGCTGGTAACCCAGGAGTTGACTGGAACCCACACGGACTGGCTGAAACCCAAGACCCTTCTTGTTGCCAAGGGCGATGAAGATTTCCTGCAGAAGCTGGACCCCTTTGTCAGACATCTGGCCCAGGAGTCGGGGAAGCTCAAGGTGGCCTGAGGACAAGTGGAACAGCTGCACCCATGACCTCTGCTGGAGCCGACAAGCTGAGTCAGCAGATAAGCCCTGATGAGTCTGAGCTGTGAACAACCTTGCTGATTCATTTCCCCACTGTAAATCTTTCATGGAAATCTCTCTTGTGGTCCACCCTGCCTGGAAACACACATGGAAGGGAATTCTGGGAATGTCGTTCAGGGAAAGCTCAGTGGGCCTCGCAACACGTTTCGTCTATCTGGCAAAGAGCGAAAAATGCAAAGGCTCCTTATGCTGATGAGGGTGTAGAGGACTAGGCTCCGTCAGTAGGTTGGTGGTGTCAACGAGCACAACTCGAGGCCCAACTCAAGGAGGAAAATGCACGCACTGCTGAACCAGTCAATCCTCTGGTGTGAATTTCTCCTCTGAGTCAACCTGAACTTATTTACAAGGCACAACAGTGTTTGTGGAAGCAAAAGACTGAGCACAGCTTAATGCCCACAAACTGGGGACTCGTTAAGTGAACCGTTCTGTTTGAATTTTTTATTTTTAATTGTAAAATACAGAAATACATAACGTTAATCACCTTGACCGTTTACAAGTGGCCGGTCCAGTGGCATTAAGCACGTTCACACTGCTATACAGCCATCCCCCTCTCCCATCTCTAGAACTTTGTCGTCTTCCCAAACTGAAACTCTGTCCCCGTTAAACACTAACTCCCCGCTCCCCCTTCCCAGTCCCTAGTCCCTAGTAACTTCTGTTCTACTGTCTCTGTGAATTTGATGACTCTAGGAACTTCATATGAGTGGAATTGTACAGTATTGTCCCTTTGTGCCTGGCTTATTTCACCAAGTATTAGCTCTTAAAGCTCATCCATGTTACAGCATGTGAATAACATGCCACTGTATGGATGGACCATATTTTCTCTACCCATTCACCCATCAATGGACACGTGGTTGCTTCCACTTTTTGGCTATCGTGAATAACGCTGCTATGAACATTGGTGTATCTGTTTGAGGTGGGTTTTTTTCTTAATTTCTTTTTAGTTTTTGTTAAGTTTATTTATTTTGAGAGAGAGAGAGAGAGTGCACAAGCAGGGGAGGGGCAGAGATGGAGAGAGAGAGAAGCCCAAGCAGGCTCCACATCGTCAGCGCAGAGCCTGATGTGGGGCTCGAATTCATGATCTGTGAGATCGTGACCGGAGCCAAAACCAACAGTCGAATGCCTAACTGACTGAGCCACCCAGGTGCCCCTTCGTGTCTATAGTATTTATTTTCAACAGTAATGAAAAGTGTAAGGCCATCTTTTCGCACCTCTGCCTCTGGTGTATAGAGAACCCAACGGCTGGAACAAATGGACCCCAAAAATGTATTAAGGTTTAATCACAAGTTTATTCCTTGTTCCGGTAGCAGTACTGGATGGTAGCAGTTCCGGTGAGCAGGTCGGTGACAGAGGGAGAGGGTTCCCTGCCACATGCTGGGGACCCACTTTGTCCCAGGGCCAGGGCCACCTTTGCATCAGAGGGAGCAGCAGAGAGATCCTGGAAGGGTACCAGTGGGGAGTGTTATGGTTCAGGCCTGGAAGTGTCCTGCCCTTTTCTGCTGGCTTTGCACAAGCTAGAACTCAGTCACGTGACCACCCCCAATTGCAAAGGAGGCTGGGAAATGTAGTGCAGCATGCGGCCCTGACGAGGCACCTGGGGGGTTGTGGACTCCTCTGCTGCTAGTAGGCACCTACTCAACTTCACTCCCCGAATGGCTTTTGTCCTTTTAAGTTCGGCTGAAATGGGACTCCTCCAGGAAGCACCTCTTGATCTCCCACTCCGGAGATGTGCTGCACTGAGCACCCCTTCCCCTCTGAGCAGCCACTGGACTGTGAGCTCTGAGGACAGAAGTGGTGCAGAGTAGGCACTCAGTCACCCCAGGGCTTGTGGGAGGAACCAGCCTGGCTAAGGAAGGGGTCCTGCTCCCCACTGTGCTGTATCTGTTCCTTGGCCCTGAGTTCAGTTAATGGAAGGGCAGGAGGAGAAGCAGACACTTCCCCCATCTTAGTCCTGTGGCCCCTGCTAGGGCCCGTGGGCTTATGTGGTTCCCACTCTTGTGAACACCTAGGCCTGGCTCTGGCACCCTTTGCTCTGTCCCTCAGCCCAGGGGTGTTACTGCCTCACCAGCTACTTGACTTCCTGACTCTCCCATCACTTGTGTTTCTAAGTCCCTGGATTACTACCCCTGTCCCCCTCTGCCCCAGAGCCCGACCAGTACAAAAGGTAGGGGACTGGCCATTGGGTTCTGATGCCCTGGGACTGTGGTTTGGGGAGACCACTTCTCTGAGGCAATGGTTCCCTGGCTTTAATGTCTCTAAAGGAAGTCTGTGGGGGCTATGGAATCTTTCCCCTCACACAGGCCCAATAGTACCCGACTCCCTACAGGCCCCCGGGAAAACCCATCAGGTGTTGGGGCTTCCCAGCCTGGCCTGTCCCTGGCACTGGGAATTCCTGATGTCTGGGGCCAGGGCCACAGACAGGGCACCCCTTCTCCTGCTGGGGAAGGGTGGAAGCGGCTTTAGGGCCCAACCTGGAGGGATGAATGAAGGGTACAGGAATGTAGGAATGTAGAAATGTCGGGAAGACCAAGGGAGGCCATGTTTTACTCTTAGGATAAAGCCCAACCACCATTGCCTGGTGGGAGAAGCGTCACTATTCTTCAGACCAGACTCCACTTCTCTTCCTCTGAGCCTCTGCCCAGGCTGTTCCTCTGCCTGGAACGCCCTCTTTCACCAATCACATCTCTGACAATTGACCTATGCTTTCAGGCATGGTCTGGGAGCTGTGAAGCTGCACCTGCCCACCCTTGTGTGCCTGCTCTCACAGGTCCAGGCTGCTTTGACCAGGAAACTGACCTGTCACCCGCTGACTTGTGCCTGGCCGAGCCAGCCTGGCTTGGCACAGGGACACCCTGAGGACCCAGGTCGGTGGGAGGCTAGCCTTGCTTTGCCTCATCTGCAGAGGAAAGTACCTGCCTGGTGGCCAAGGGGCCAGCCCTCAGCCCCACCCTGCCCTGAGCTGGAAGCCGGGAGACATGGGGTAGTAGGGAGTAGGGCCTGAGAGCAGTAAGCGTCCACCCCATCCCCCTCCTTTAGTCTCCTGGGCACTTCCCCAAGGATATCCCCAACCCCTCACTCTCATCTCTGTTCCTTTGAATGTACCCCATTGTGCACACTTGCCTCCCCCAGAGGGCACCTGCCCCTACCACTCAGGTTTCCCACCTTTGCCCAGGACTGTCGGCCAGGAGCAGGTCTAAGAGATTGGGGAGGCCTGGGTTCTGGCCCCGGTGGTCAGTGTCAACTGGAAAACCTGTGCTCCTGAGACTGGGGGGTGACTTGAGAGGCCCTCCCAGCAGAGAGAGATGCAGAGGTGGGCTTGCATGAGCCTTAGCCAAGGTTTCAACAGCTGGCTCAGCTGAAGAGCAGACACAGACCGCCTTCCCCTAGGACCTTGGGTAGCCTCCACCTCCCACCTCTGTTCCTACCCTCTGCTGCCCCCGTGTGGCCACTCTCAGCACTGCACGTCGCAGTGAAGGGGGCCTCCACTTCCAATCACCTCTCGCCCAGGGTTCTACATTCCTTGGGCAAATTCCCCCAACCCCCACCTCTCAGTCGGAGCCACGAGACTGGACCAGGGAGCACCAATCTCCAACCCCACCCTCCACTGTGCTTTCTCTGAGACCCATGATACAAGCTTGACCCTATCTGGCCTAGGCCCTCCCATGGCCCCCACTCAGCACCCTCACCACAAAGAGGGCAGCAGTAGCAGGAGGCCTGTGCTCCATACCCAGTTCCTGGGCACTCCTGGGTAAAGTGCCCAGGGACCCAGAACATGGGCTCTGGTCGGGGAACTACCAGTCACTGCCTTCAGGGAGGTGCTGGGGCAGGTGATTGTGCTGGCCCATCCCAACTCCTGGGTACCTGGCATGGCATCCATGATGACACTGTCCTTTGTCCTCAACCCACAAAACAGACACTGTTCACAATCCTGCTTTTCAAATGGAGACAGGCTGGGGAGGGACATGCCCCAGGTGGCCTGCCAGTGGATGAAGGACTCAGATCCGGGTTGCTCTGGGTGCTTTTGACCCCACAAGGCAACCATGGAACTCTCTGGAACTGGAACTGAAGCACAGCATGAGCACCAGGACACAAGGGAGGGGGCACCACAGGTTTGTTTTCTCCTGGTACAGGTAGGGGTGGTATTTCAAGTGACATTCCAGAATGGTTGGAATTACAAGCCTGGAGTTCAGAGTGACTCTCCACTAGGGTGTGCTGAGGCCTCTCCACACACTGAGCCTCTCCCACTCAGGCTGGGGCAAGTTCAGCAATCAAGGCAGCTGGGCATTAGGGCTCCCATGTTGAGGCACCAGGTCTCAGTATATCAGGGGTCAGGGTCATCAGACACGGGATCTGAGGTACTGGCATTTGAGTTTCAGGTGCCGGAGTACTGGGTCTCTAGCGACAGGTATTAGAATTCAAGGGTATGGAGTCTAGGGGCTAGAGCACCAGGTGCTGGTCTCGGGAACTGCACGGTTAGAGCCGGGTGTCCAGGTCTGAGGTGACAGAGCAGGTCACCAGTCCTCAAGTCCATGGGCATTAAAGGCTCAGGCATCGGTTGTCCCGGGTCCCAGGTGAATGGTGCTAGGGATTTGAGGAGCAAAGTAGTGAGGTGCATGTTCTCAGAGGTTTGGGGCTTTCTCCTGGGAGGTTGGTCTTGGCTCCAGGGTGGCCCCATGTGGCTCCTGCTGCCAGCCAGATGCGTTCCCCTCAGGGCTGTGAACCCCAGCTGGCCCTGCAACAGAGACATTGTCTAGAGCAGGCATAGAGTCTTAGGAGAGCCAAGGAGGGGCATGGACCAGGGTCCTGCTGGTGGAAACCCAGGTCTGGGTGGGTGGGGTCTTACATGTTGCTCTTCCTGCGGCGCAGCAGCACGTAGACGAGTGAAACCAGAGCCACCACTGCCAGGCCTCCAAAGATGATGCTCAGCAGCACCGCGTAGCTCCGTCCTGGCGACAGGGCAGAGCAGTGAGGGCTGCCCGAGGGCGGGGGGCAGGGGGCGGGGGTAGGGGGGGCCAGGTGGGCAGGGCATCCTCACCTGGCTGGCACACTGGGGTGGGCCTGGACCAGGTGCCATCAGCTTGGCAGGTGCTGGCCTCTGCCCCAACCAGGCTGTAGCCGCTATTGCAATGGAAGTGGACAGTGGAGCCCATCAGGTAGCTGATACCTTCCTTGAGCCCGTTGGGGGGCGGAGCTAGCCAGCCACAGGATCTCACTGGGGTAGGAGACCAGAAATAGACCACAGGTTTAAGCCACTGGCTACCCTGCCCCCTGGCAGCTGCCTGCCCCCTGGCAGCTGCCAGCCTAGGAGGCCTTGTCCCAGCATAAGGTGCCCACCCCTTGCCTGTGCCCCCAGACGCCCTCACCAGGCTTCAGGCTTTGCACACGATGCTGGTGCCACTGATGGGCCATCCGTGTGGCATTGCCCACACTCAGGCTCCCAGTGGCCATTACATCAAATCTGCAGAAATGGTTGTCCCCACACAATTCAGCAGCCTCAGTTGCCTGGCTGGGGTTGGGGGTGGTCTCCTCGGGGAACAGGGGCTGAAAGGTGTGGTCATGCTTGGGCTGGTACAGGAAGTTGTTAACCAGGAACCAGGAGTCATAGGTGAGCAGGGAGGAGGTGTTCTCCACGGCCCCTAGGGAGACACGCAGCAGGTCTTGCTGGTGGTCAAGAGTCCGGAGTCTCCCCCCTTCACTTCCACTGACTGTCCCCCTCCCCCCCACCCCCAGTGCGTGCCTCGTGGTCACTCACAGTCAGCCCCAAAGCGGAACAGCTCTCGGGAACTGGAGCTGAGGGGCAAGACCTTCCCGCTGCGCAGGGTGAAGTCATCCGTGGGGTCATCATTGAGTGTGCCGAGGAGGCCTCGTGTGTGGGTGAGGAACTTCTCGGGCAGGAGGACAGCCACACTCAGGAATGGACCCTGGACACTGACCTCCAGGCCAGCCCCCGATGACAGCATGATGGATACGCTGTCCCCAGCAGCTGCCGACAGGAACATACCTGGGCACAGTGGAGTTGGGGTCAGCGTTGCCCACTGAGGGTACCGTGCTGGGACTCCACAGCCCCAGAATGAGTGGGTCAGCACCCATGGGCTTTCAGGGAAGGGGAGGGCGTCCCCAGGGCCTGCTGGGACACCCTCTCACCCCGTGCCGACACCTGTACTGGGACCCCCACACCAATATGAAGGGCCCAGGCTCTGAAGGGACCCCTCATGCCGAGGCCCTGCATGTGGGGTCACCTGTCAGTCCTCGCTCCTTGAGGAGGCAGCAGCCATGCCCGCCCCCACCCTTCCTGAGGGTCCCTGCACCCTCAGCAGCAGCAGGGCCCATCCCAGGTACCCACCCCCCCCCCGACCCCAGCCGCAAATCATTTCATTAGCTCAGTTCCTTGAGGGAGCACCACCAGGGAAGGCGGTCGGGCAGGAGGCTGCTCCTTAGCTCTCAGGGCCAGCCAGTGTCCTTGACGCAGGTGATTCCTATCACTGTAGCTTCCAGCTCCAAGTCCTACTGTCCTGGCGTCTCAGGGTTCTGATCACATGTGTCTGGGGCTCCATATGAAAGCATGAGATCAGACCAGGTCCCCTGGCTACACCTCGCTATCAGAGGCCTAGAGTCTCATCTGCCCACAGACAGCCGTGGGCTGGGGCATGTGTCCACTGTGCCGGGCCCCTCAGCGTGGGGTGCAGGGGTGGGGCTGACTGGTGCACCACGAGGCTGGGCACAGTGGGGACAGCATGTGGATCATAGCGAGAGGCCTCCATCTCTGCACCCGTGCTCTGAACCCCAGGGCCAGCGAGAGGGATGGCGGCTCCGGCGGGAGGGAAACGGCGTGCAAGTGGCCCGCAGAAGCTCCCGGGCCGTCTCACTCACCATTCAGGTCCATCCAGCTCTGCTCGGTGAAGCTGAGCACCTCCTGGTTCAGCAGCACTTGTAGGACCCCTGCCCCGCCAGCCAGCCGGACCTCTACCACGTCCGAGTTGCCCTCCTGGACAGCCACGGCCGTCAGCCCTGTGCCTCGGTCCCGCGTGCCTGGGGTGGCAGGTGCAGAACACTGTCTGCTCAGCTCCAGCCTCCCTCCCGGGATGACCCTGAGCCACCCAGGGCCCACGGGCCCGGGTCTCACCCTCAGGCGTTGTCCCGGGCTCGGCCCGCCCCTGCACCCTTAGGTTGGTCAGCGTCGCCTCCAGCAGCACGTACTCGCCACGCCCATTGAACGTGAAGTTGGCACCATCGAAAGTGATGAAGTGTGGGTCCCCGAAGGCAGAGGCTGGGGAGAGCAGAGGGTCAGGTGGGCCTGCCTGGCCTGGCCCTGCTCGGGGCCCAGCTGCGGCTGGCACCCACCTAGGCGCGGTGGCCGGTAGCTTCGACAGTCACTGGAGGGCCGTCGCCGCATGTATCGGGAGCAGTCGGGTGCCCAGAGACAGCAGTGGTAGAAGCTGATGACATCGTAGAGCCAATGGGAGAGACCAGGCACACGGGGTGGTGTGCGGAATGGGGGCGCGCCCCAGTCGTGGCCACGGTCCGGAGTGCTGCCACCAGTTGAGTCAGCCGTCAGGAGCTGTGTGCCTGCCGCCGTGTAGCAGCACTGCTGGCCAGAGGCGTACCGGGGGCTGGGGGGGGCGGTCGGGTCAGGGCTGCTGTGGGGACCGTGCCCCGCAGCCCTGCCCCCTGCCCCAGCCTCCCCCTGCGGGGCTCACCTGGCTTGCACGGAGCGCACGCAGTGCACGGCACCCGGATGGTAGGTACACACGCTGCCACGCTCAATGTCACAGCCGTAGTCTGTCTACAGAGCAGGATGTTGCTGTCACCGGGGCTGGCCTCAGGCTCTGTCAGCCCCTTGCTGGGAGTCAACCCCTGAGGACCCTCGGACCCCAGCCTCACCTCCCAAGGGCCTCTACTTCCCCACCCCACCTCCTGGGCAGGTGCCACCGTGTGTGTAGTGGGGACAGCTGGCCCCACCTGCCCCCAACATCTCCCGTGCCCTGACCCGGGTAGGGGCTTACATGGAAGCGGCCAGAGTCAGCCTGGGCCTGAGCCAGCGTGCAGGGGCAGTCAGGCAGCTCCTCCAGGAAGTTGGGCAGTTGGTCCTCCAGCTCTTCCCAGGCCAGGCACTGGGCGCGGGCCCAGGCCACAGGGTCCTCCTGGAAGTCGTCACCCAGGTGCCAGGCCAGTGCGTGCTCGTTGCTCCAGAGTGCGTGCACATCCCTGCGGGGGCCACGCACTCACTGAGGGCTGCACCCACCCTCCCCACCCCCAGCTCTGGCTTCCCTGTGCAGCCTGGGGAGGAGCCGCGGACAAACCCGCCAGCCCATCCTCTTCATGGCCGCTGGCCCTTACTTCTCCCCCGCGTAGTATTTGCTGTTGATGATCCGAAGTGCACCCACTTCCCATCTCTGGTATTTTTGAGGTGCGGGTTTTGGAGTGAAGTTGAAGAAGCCGGAGTTGGGGATGTTTGTGACCAAAGGGTACAGGTATGACCACTTTGCTGTCCACTCCCCTGAATATGGCTTCCCTGAGGGAGAAAAGGCCTTTTTCAGCGCTGGGGCTCCTCCAAAGAGCCCCGAGGCAGAGGGACCAGTTCCCTAGCATGCACAGAGCAGCCTGACAGATGGACAGATAAACAGATGATTCCCATAGGAAGGCCTGCCCTGCTGCTCCAGCAAGGACCCTGGCTCGAGTGACCACCATCTCCTCCTCCCCCACGCTAGGGTCACAGCCCATGCTCGAGGCCAGGCTAGCAGTCCAGGGGCTTGGAGAGGATGGGCGGAGCAAGCTTTTCTGTTTCCAAGAGCTGGGGATGTCCATACCTGCTTCCCGGAGCTGGACCCCAAACAGCTAGGGATCCCCAGCCTCCCCTCCCCCACCCCACTCCCACCCAGTCCCCTTTCTTGCCTGTACTTTTCTTGCTCGAGATCCCCAGCTGGGATTTGGCCCTACCTGGAATTCTCTTTCTCCCACCTCTGCAAGCCCCAAACTCCCAACCCTACTGGTCTACAGAGCTCCTCCGTCAGTCCAGCCTTTGGCCGGCCTCACCTGTCTCCTCATAACCCCACAGCTCGATGGTGACAGTCTCCGTGGGCAGAGCCGAGGCTTGCCAGGTCAGGGTGAGGTTTCCTGTGGTGTCGGCAGTGCCATAGTATTGCCATTGCGTCTCATTCACCAGCTGGCTCTTCTCTGTCTCCGACACTTTGCTGGGGTGCACTGGGTGGGAGGGGAGGGGTGAGCGGAGGCCCGAGGCCCAGGGGCTCTGAGAGCTGGGGGTGCCTCCCAAGGATAAAACGTGGCAGTCCCATTAGAGCAATGACTCCCCCAGACCCTCAAGTGAGGAAAGGACAGAGGCCATGGGAGAGGCTGCCCTCTGTTGCCCAGGTCTCCACCTGGCTTCCCCCGTCCCCTGGCCTGGCTGGGGACTCCTGAAGCCCCCACTCCCTCTGGGCTGGTTCCCCTGTGTGGACGTCAGGGGGTGGGGAGAGGAGCTGGAGAACCCACGCCCCTGTGGTCGGGCGCGCCTCCAAAGGGACTGGTTAAGCCAGAGAAGCAGGGCATGGTTGGCAGGCAAAGTGTGCATAGATTAGCGCTAGGGAAAGTCCCTGTTGGGGAACCGAGGCCCAGGAAGCTGGGGCTCACCGGCCAGCCAGGTGCCCGAACGCGGGAAGGAGCGACCATTGTCCATCGAGAGTGTGAAGGGGATACGGCCCGTCTCATACAGCAAGGGTGACACACAGTGCACATGTCCAGAGGAGTCCACGTGCCCGAGGGTCTGGATGCTCTCTTTAAACCTGTGGGGGGCCGGAGGTGGCAGGAAAGCCTGGGCCATGGTGGGCTGACCCTCTCCGAGGCCTGGGCTCCTGACCTCCTCCCTGGGGGACCCAACCAGCCAGCTGTCCCTGGGTCCCCAGCATGCAGGGAGCCCCTCGGGCCTCCCACCTGCAGATCACACCATCAGTGGGGTTAAACCAGTTGAGGTGCTGCACTACAAAGTCTTTGCCACCCATCATAGAGCCTGAGTAGGGCGAGATTTCCAGGCAGAAGTCCCGAAAGTCCGAGCAGCAGGTGTTCAGGCCGGAGCAGGTCGGGTGGCAGGAGCAGAGCCCATCCCGGTCTCCACAGCGGTGGGAGCAGGTCCCCTTGGCACCTGGAGGAGAGGGAGGGCCCTGAGTGCCTGGCTGCCCCGCGGGCAGGCCTCGAATTTATTTTCCTGGAGTCCATTAGAGAGAAGCATCCCCAGGAGAATGCCGGCCAGGATCGCACTACCCACCAAGGGAACACAGTGGAAACCCACAGGGCCTGTGGGGGAGGGATTCTTGGTACAAATGATCTAGCAGTTGCTTGAATGATTAGCTAGAACAAGAAGAGATAAGGGGAAATGTCTCTAGACAAACTTTTGCAGTATCAAGAGGAGCCCCCTGGGCAGGAATGACCTTCTGCCACCAAGTCCTGGAAGACAACAGCCTCAGATGGCCAGCAGTGGCTGAGCCCTTGACGTGGGCAGGGGACCCTTCTCTATTCACTGAAGGGTCAACAGACACAGCCTGGAGGACAGTCTGGGGTCTGGGAAGGTAGCTACTAAGAGGCCCATTGGAGGCCTGGCAAGGGCTGATGTCCGGGCTTGGCGTGCTCCATCTCACTTCGCCAGGCAGCACCAGCTCACCGACCGTGGCCCCCGAAGGAGCCCCACCCTTAGGGGAGAGGGCAAGGGGTGCTCCCTTCCTCTGAAGGGAGTGGAAGGACATCTCCAGCAGAGAGCCCAGCAGGGCCAGTGTGAAGGAGAGGCTGGTTTGGTGTGGGGCTGTGGACATCAGGCCTAGGCTCTTACCACCATGGGGACCTATGACAGGGCCATATTTTCAGGGAATCCATCCCTCTGCGGCGGGACGTGGCTGGGCAGATTGGAGGGTGGAGACTGAGCTGGGGTGCAGAAGCCAAGGCAGGATCACCCGTCCCACCTGGCCTTTCCCTGTGACCCTATCAAAGGGGGCCAGTCAAGTGCTGGGACTGGACCTGAGCCACCCCAGTGACCCCATTTCACCCAGTGCAGGGCTTGGCACTCAAGAGCGTCAATAAACATTTATTGAAGGAGGGAGGATGTGATGGCTCAAGGGAGTGGGGGAGGAGGCTGAGTGATGCCAGTAAGTGAGATAAGTGGCAGAAGGGTGGTGGCTTTTACCCAAGATGGGAGATAGGGGTGGGGTGGGGGGCTGGGGAGCCTGTCACTTCCAGCCCAGTCCAGCCTGAGGCTCTGGAGTAGGAGCTTTCCCCCAGATTTCTCAGGTTCAGCCCCACCCTAATAAGGACCCACAATCCTTCCTCTTGCCTGACAGGGGGCTTAGTGGGACTGGGGGTCCTCCACGTGTGAGCACATCCTCGTGCAGGCCAAGGGCTCTCCTGAGCCCACCACTCTCCTCTAGACCACTTCCCTCCCAGGCAGCCAGCACCTCCCAGCTCCTAGCGGGTTTAGGGTGGGCACAGCTGACTCTCCATCCTGCCAGCAGCCCCTGGACCCTAGGATCCCCAGAATTTCTTCTCACAACCCCCAGTACAGTCCCAGATGGCCTGACAGATGGAGGAGGCTGAGCAGAGGGGTGTCCGCCCTGGGCCTGGCTGCAGCAGGCAGACAGACAGACAGATGGACAGAGGCAAGAAGGGCAGGGTCAGGGCGTACCTGCTGCAGGCCCGGGGCCTGGGCCTGGGACCGTCGCCAGCAGCAGCAGCAGCAGGGCCCAGAGCAGGAGGGGCAGCTTCATGGTGCGGCCTGAGTCTGCAGCCTGCAGCGCAGCAGTGGCTGGGAGCCTGCAGGCCGGCTCACTCCCCACTGGCCTGGCCCCGCCCGCCCCGCACACAGCGCAGCCGCCCCGCCCCGTCCCGTCCCGTCCTGCCCCGCCCCACCCCACCCCACCCGGTTCCCCTCTCAAAGTCCACAGGTGCCCTCGTGGGCCGGTAGGGCCCAACCTGCGCTGTTAGCACATTCCTGGCCCACCAGCCCAGGACGCGGGGGAGGGGGTCCGAGCCTCCAGCTATTGGACCTCTCTGGCACTCGGGGATCTGGATGTCCAGAGGCCACAACCCAACTTAGACCACCGGATCCCACCCCAGGTCAAGCCCCGGGCGGGCGGCCAGGGTGGGGCTCCGCTGGGGATGGGACTTGGCCCGGTGGGTTAGGCCAGGTGGTCCTTAGAATCTCTGGATTCCAGTGCCCTGGGGGCCCTCAGCCCCAGATCTCCCAGCTCCCGGCCTCAGCTTCCCCGCCTGGAGCAGGTAGTCCCAATTCCTCCCCCAAGCCTGGCAGGAAGAGGGATCAAGTAACTTCCTGCTGATCACTGGCTTGTGTGGGTACTGAAGGAGGGAGGGGAGGAGGGGATCCCTTTCTGAGGGAGGGGGCGAAGGCTGTGGGAGGGAGCCTGGCCAGGTTAACAGTGGGGTTAGAGGCTGAGACCAGAACCCCCTGGTCTGGAATCCCTGGAGTGGGGCTGGCCTATGAAACAGGGCTCCAAACAGGGCAGGGAGACTGGGAGAAGAGCCACCCAACCCCGCCCACCCCTGGCAGTCACTCAGAGAATTTGCATTATCTTTTCATTGTTCTCCCTTCTCACTGTGCAAGGAAGGAAACTGAGGTCCTGGTGTGGATAGGTGGGATCACTGGGAGAGGCTGCAGTGCTGGGCTAGGCCCCAGGCAGCTTCCTGGAGATCCCCCTCCCGTCCCAAGCCTGGGACTCACTTGGACCCTGCCACCTGGGCTGGGTGTCCAGACCGACAGATGGTTGTCTCCCCAGAGGCAGCTTCTAAAGGTGTCTGTCCAAAGGGGATACATCCCCATTAGAAGGGAACTGAAGCTGGTGGGGGCTATGAGCTTAGGGCCATCCAGCGACCCTCCTCAGCTCCTGCGGTCTGGCCAGCCTCCCTTCCCTGGGCACCCCCGCCCCCTTCTCATCTGGCCTGCAGTTTCTCTGGAAAGGGGGCTCCTATAGGCATCAGGGAAGCCAGTTGGGGTGGTCAGGAGCTACATCTCCCAACTTGGTTGCTGGGAGCTCACGGCACCTCTCTAGGTGGGTGCTGATGGCTAGTGCTGGGGCTCATCCCAGGCCCTGGGGCGAGGGTGCTCCTTGTGGCACGTCAGGGAAAGGAAGAGGATAGGAATGATTCCAGGATGGGTCCCAGGTGTCCTTGGGGGTCTGAGAGCCAGGAAGCCCTGGGAGACTGCTGCCTTATTCCCAGAACTCTTTCTGGGCACTCCGGTCTGAGAAGAAGAGAAGGTAGGAATTTGGGGAGAGGGGCATCAACTGAGTAACCGCTACCCCTGCCCTGCCCTCGCCTGGCAAAGAACCTGGATTTAGGGACGTTTTGGTGAGGACCTCCCCAAGGCTGCTGTGCTGCTGTGTCCCCATGATGGCTCTGCCAGCCTTGGGCTGGGGACCCTGGCAGTGCCCAGCCCATGAGGGGCACAGGGCAGCAAGGAGCGTCCCCATCTCCACCCTGGACAGCTTTTCAGGGAGACCCCTGGGGGCAGGGCGAGCCCACAGCTGTGGGGGGGTGACAGCTGGGTCTCCAAGGCACTGAGGGATTTGACAGTGTAAAGGGCAGGTTGTGGCCCCTGCAACTTGTGCCTCCCCAAAACAGACGTACTCAGAGCCTTGAAAGAGCAGAGCCAGCATCGCGGGCTTGCATAATGCTCTGCTGTCACCTTTAGAAAATTAATTTTTGAACAGGAGCCCCAGTTACATGTTGCACTGAGCCCCACAACTGCATGGCCAGTTCATTGGAAGGCAAGTGTGCTGGGGTGTAAGTACCTTCCCTGCCAGCCCCACCTCCCGCTTCCTGACACTGACCTTGCCTCTCAGGGGCCTCTGCATTGGGCGCCCATCACAAGACAGTTTCTCGGCGAGGCCTGGCACCACCTGCTCCCTGCAGCCTCCTCCACCCACCCCTGCCCATATTCCAGAGGGGCACCCCCCGACTCTGAGCTCTTCGGGGATGCTCTTGAGGCCCCTTCCACGCCCGACTCCAGTCCCACATAGTCTGCCCTACTTGGCCTGTGCTCACTTCTCCACACTGACTCACTGCCTGCCCAGCCCCTGCCTGCTCCTGGGATGCCCAAAGGCTGGGCCCTGATCTATGGGGAGAAGGGCCCAGAAACCCTGGACAGCAAGCCCCCCCGGGTTGAACAAAGAGGCAAAGACAACTGTTCCATCTTTATTAGAAAAGAAACCAGAAAAAGGGAGTGGGGCGAGCCCAATCCTAAATGACCCCTCCACTATGACACAGGCAAAGCCCGGCTCATCCGGGCATCAAGGTGTGGACACGGCCACCTAGGCTGGGTGTGGACACGGTTATACAAAGTCAACATCTCATAGAAAAGGTTGCTAGCCCCGCTGTGCGAACTGCGGCTGTCTTCACGTGGCCAAGCTCGGCCTCTTCCGGGAGCCCATGTGGTGGGGACAGACCACAGCCCAGGCGGGAGGGGAGGATACCGCAAGGG
The DNA here is from genome assembly GCF_023721935.1 of Panthera uncia. Taxonomy (NCBI): domain Eukaryota; kingdom Metazoa; phylum Chordata; class Mammalia; order Carnivora; family Felidae; genus Panthera; species Panthera uncia. The sequence goes on from NW_026057586.1 coordinate 72,644,073, forward strand.
AGGGAGGCTGGGTGGACTGGGGTCTGTGTGGGGAATGGTGCTCTGCCTGGGCCCCGTATGGCTGAGGGGCTTGGGCCAGGCGGGGGGGACGGCCCCACGCTTTAGATGTCCATGTAGTCATCATCCTCGTCCGTCTCACTCTCCAGCGAGGACTCCTGGCTTGACGTCTCCAGGACCTCCAGGGCCGGCTGGCACAGGCTCTCCTTCCTCACGTTGGCGGCCGACTGGGCAGATAGGATGGCCGACTGCACACAGAGCGGGCAGGGCACTGGTCAGGGGTGGCCCAGGCCTGGCCCCAGGTCCCCCTATAGCCCACGTCCCGCCCATGCCCCCCACTCGGCACCCGTGGTCACCTTCAGCTTCTGCTTGGTCTCCTCCGAGATGCTGCCTTTGGGCGAGAGCAGGGTCGGGGTGGGCGGCGTGACGGTGATCTCAGGGGGGAACTTGGTGGCAGCCGAGGGGATGACCAGCTTTGGCATGCTGGGGAGGAGGCGCGACTTGGCCCGGCCGGGCTCTGCCTTGTTGGGGGGGCCCTCGGGTGACTGGGCACTTGCACCACTGGGCACCTTGGAGCTGGTGACTGTGGGGTGGACAGTGGGAGCTGAGCCTTGTTCACAGTCTCCTGGGCCTGCCTGCCCCTCCTTGGCTTGGGCCTCAGTTTCCCTTCTGGAAAACAGAGGCACCCAGAACGCCTCCTCCTGCTGCGTCAGGCCAAGGGTGCTTTCTCTTGGCCTTCTGGTCTGTGCTGGCTGGCAGGCTCCAGGCCTCCTGTGTCTGCCTCCGCGACTGCCCAGGTCTGGGGACTGGGACTCCCCCCGCCCCCGCCCAAGGAGCACAGTGCACTCTGGGAGTCCAGGGCCTGGGATACAGGCAAGCCCCTGGAGCAGGCCCGCCAGACGCCGTGCACACATTGACGGCCGCATCCCTGCAACAATCCTAGGATGCTTGTCCTACTGGTGTCCACACCACAGGGAGGATACTGGGGCCCGTCGCCAGTCACTCAGCTAGCGCCAGGGCATTCACTTTTTCACTTCCACTCCCGCTCCGGGGCTGCATCTCCCAGGAGGCTGGAGGCAGCAGTTCCGGGGCTGGCAGTCTCCGTGAAGCTGCAAGAGCTAGGGGCCGCCGGGTCGGCCTGGCTGGTCTCCACATTCCTCCAAGGTCCCATGGCTTTAAAAGCCCATGCTTGGCTCCCTCTGGCTGGTACCAGGCCTTACAGTCCTGAGCAGGGTCAGTGAGATCCCCGACCCTGAGGAGTCCCCAGGGGGCTGGCTGGTTGGGAAAGGGCTCTATCCACAGGGATGACTAGGACATGGACAACTGTCTGGCCAGGCTGGCCACCCCTCTGTCTGCCCCACACTCCTCCCCCCACATGCCAACCCCTCTCTTGGCCCTGTCTGGGGGCCTCCTCTCTGGGACTCAGCGGCCTCAGCTTGGGCTGGCCACCCGCCCTCGCTAGTCTCTGTGGAGCCAGAGGTAGAACGAGGGGATCTCCACTCTGGGCCTCCCTGCCCAGCTGCCTCTCCGCTGTGCTTTAGCATGACTGGGTCCTCCCCGGGCCCTGCTCTGCCAGTTGGTCACCCTGTGACGCCCTCCACCCTTCCAGGTGAGGCCCACCCTGGCTGCTCCCAGCTCGTCTTACCCTGGCTGCAGGTGGGCTCGGCGCCTGTCCGGGGCACAGCCTCTGGGGGCCAGCAGTGCGGCTCTGCCGAGGGGCTGTCAGGAACAGCCTTCATCTGCTCACCGTGCAGTGGCTCCTGGGGCGTGAAGCCCGTGCCCTCTGCCCCTCCGGCCAGCTCTTCTCCCTCTGTGGGGACACAGGAGGGCTGCAGGTTACAACCCTCACCCAGCCTGCAAGACAGGGCCCCTCCCTCCTGCACCCCGGGACACCTGGCAGGGGACCCGTGCCGAGGCAGCTCGCCACCCCCACCGGGGGACCGGCAGGGGCTTCTCTAGAACAACTGCATGGGTAGGGCCGGGCTGGTACTGGCAGGAAACCGCTCAGCCCCCCGTGGACGCTGGTGTGGCTGGCCCACCACCCGGGACCACTGTGTGCCTGACACGGTAGGGGCAACACGGGGGACCGTGAGGCCCCAGCCCCCTCAATCAAACACTATCACAGGACTTTAAAGGGTGGGCTCATGGGCTCTTCCCACTAGCTTATTGGAGTGGTGCTCAGAAACATGGTCAGGACCCAAAACCAAACCAACCAGCTAAGACCAAAGCGGACAGAGCGGTGTGCTGGCACCATGCCCTTCCGCCAGGCCACACCTTCCCTGGCATGAGGCAGGGGCCGGGAACTGGCCTCCCTTGAGCCAAGGCCTGATGGGCCTGAGGGGTATAGGCTGAGCCTATGGCCGCCAGCCAGGCTGTTAGTCAGCATCGGGCCACCAGCTCCCAGCCCCCCAGGCCCTGCCTCCAGTGCCCTGCAGCTCCTCCCCCGCATCCTGCCTCCTCATGCTCCCTTCCTCCCCTCAATCCCCTCTTCCTTTTTATTTGGGCCTAGATGGCCATCACCCCGCAACCCTTCTACTCTCCCACTTTCCCACTGAGCCCTTCCTTCCCCTTCGCCAACAGGTAAAGCCCCACCCCCGCCCCCACCCCAGCCTTGACAAGGCAGGAGTGACAGCTCCTGGGACAGGGACAAAGATTGGGCCACTGAGCAGCCGTGGCCTCCCCACTGTTGGCTTCCAGCTCCCAGAGGACAGAGCATTCCCTGGCTACCTAAGCCATGAGCCACTCTCGCCCTTCCTCAGGTCTCACAGCCTGGCCGGCATGGTCACAGCTTCTTTGTCCCAGTGTCTAGCCCCTTCACCATGGCAGGCAGGGGTGAGCACCTCGGAAGGCTCCTCCTACTTCCCCCTGGACCTGGGGAGCAGGGACAGCAGCCGGAATCCCACACCGCTGGTGCAGGACTTGGTTCGCTGTGGCTGGGCACGCACTCATGAAGCAGACTTGGTGGGTGTCTGGTCTAGTGCTCTGCCTGTCTGCCCGTGTCCGACCTCTTCTCATGGGGCTGTTCCCTGAGGGCCTGGGCGAGGAGCCTAAAGCGGCTGCTTAGGTCGGCTGGGAGGGCTGCTGGCTTCCTTGCTGATCGGTATCTACAGGACAGGAGCAGCACAGGGGAAGCAGGGTGCAGGGAGGGCCTGGGGCTGCCCTCAGAGGGGTCAGGTGTCAGGCTGGCTCTCTCCTATCCCAGGGGACTGTCCACCCGTTCCAGGCCTTTCCTCTGGGTGGGCCACCATGAGGTGAAGGGACACTCGGGCAGGGGCATCTAGCAGAGAGTGTTAAGCACGTAGGGTAGTGCTCTGTAGGCCAGGCAGCCCCCTCCCCTCCCCACCACCACCCTGGAGGCCCTGTGAGGAGGGCTGCAGGTGAGCCTGAGGGGGAGGGGATTGGCCTGGGGGCCCAGCCTTAAGAGAAGGACCATCTGGGTCCCCCTGGCCTCCTTGGTCTCAGGATCCCTGCCTGTGGGAAACATATGGCCAGGCTGGAGTCCTTTGCTATCGGGCTACTCTCCCCGCTCTCTGGGGCAGACTCATGGTCTGGGCACTGGGTCCCTAAGGACCAGTGTCCTGGAAGCACCAGCCCTGGCTCAGACTTTTCCTGGCTTCTCGGGATGGCATGAGGCTGGCATTACAGCTAAGCCCATTGGCTGGGGCGCCCTGCTCAGGCAGGTGCTTTCTGTACCAGGCTGGTCCCATGGCCTGCAGTGCCCTCTCCACTCTTCCTCCCTGATGTACTTCCCTGCTCCTGAAGGCCTGGCCCCTCAGCAAGAAGGACCCTCACTTACCTGTAGACCAGGCACTATTCTAGCACCAAACCAGGTCCTGGCCTGTAGTGGGCAAATATCCAACGAACAAAGAGATAGCACGTGCTCAGCAAGGAGGTGGGGGGCGGGCAGCAAGAGGCAGGGCCAGGCCCCCTCTGTGGGAGACACACGACTAAGCTTCTTGGATGTCCACGAACAACCCTGAGCTCCGCAAGGGAATGGATCCACCACATGAGGCCGGTGGCCCTGGTCAGCATGGCCTGGGTAGTTGGGTGAGGCTCAGCTAGTGACCAGAGAAGCTTGAGACCACTCCTGCCCATCCGCAGGCCGCAGCAGGTGGAACAAGTCAGGACTGGACACTCCCAGCCACTGCCGGCCGCCTTCCCCTGGCTGGAGCCAGAGGCCTGTGTGAGGGGCACCATGGGAGTGGGGGGTACAGGGCGGGGCTGTCCACCTTGGGGAGGCTGCCTTCCCCGTGCTCTCGCACCTTGGGGACATGTCCTGAGAGGATCCGTCCTCAAGCCTGCTCTCCTAGGTGGCTTGCAACCTCCCGTGTAGCCGTCTCTGGCTTCGGTACCACCCTGTACACCCTCTAGTTCCTGGGTGCCTTTGCAGGGCAGGCCTACCCTTCCTGTCCATCCAAACCTATGCCTGGTTCCAGGCTGCCTGCTGGTCACCAGGAGAGGCAGATGCTGGTCACACTGCCAGGTCACTCAGTCACCCTGCTGGATGGCTCTTTCCTGGTGCTTTCCCTGTTCTGGGGGTTGTGGGAGATGGGCTCTGGGGCGATGTGCCCATCCCAGCACGGCCCTGACACCACTCCAGGGGATTCTGGGGATCATCAGGGACACCACCCCCCCAAACACAACCGGCCAAACACCACCTGCTCGCACATCCTGAGGCAGCCCCAAGAGGCCGGCAGGTCACTCCACATGGCAGGTGTGCAAGTGCAGAGGGCTGGTTTGGGAATGTGCTGAGCACCTGGCCCGTCAGGAGGCTACTCCACTGCCAGGTCCACGCAGTACATATTCTCAGCCCAGGGCCGTCCCCACCCCCGATGTCATGTAAGAGTTCCATTCTAGCAAAAGGCTATTTAGTTTTGGGGAGGAAAATAAAAGAGGATCAATACTCCGGGATGAAGAAAACACATCGGGAAACATACACTCTTCCGTTGATCCAACACAGGGGAAAAAGGTGCAAACCATAGTTTGGAGCCTGCTTGGGACTGGGGTGCGGTGAGCAGGAGACGGAAGGAAGGCAGCCAGGCTCCCAGGGCCCTGATGACCCTGCCTCCTGTTAGACCCCAAGGAACCTTCCCACCTAACACCCAGTTGTGTATGGCCAACACCAGTGATGGTCACTCACTTCCAGATTAGGTTACGCAGCACACTGAGGCTTCCTTTGAGTGGTCTCGCTCTTTTAGACCTAGACTCTGGGGGACGCCAGCAGCCATGACGTAGGGACACTCAGCAGCCTACGGAGAGGCCCACGGTGGAGGAACTGAGGCCTCCAGCCAACAGCTGGTGAGAACCTGAGATGTGCCAGCAACGTGAGAGAATTCAGACGACCAGCTGACAGCTCTGATCCTCAGAAGCTACAACACCATGGAGGCAAGAGTCAGGTGGAGGGTAAGACAGCCTAAGGTCGGGGGAGCCACGACTTCATGGGAGGGAGTGATTTCCTTGGGCTATGGACTCTCACTGTCGCTGCCCTTTGAAATCACCACAATCCACCCCGGGGCTGTGCTTGCTGTCTGCCAAGCACTGTGCTAAACCTGTATCACCTCCATCTGACACACCGTGTGCTGGAAACTGAGACACAACAAGGTACACAGAGGGGAGCAGGGACAGCCAAGGTCACCTGGTGGTAGAACCACCACTCACAATCCTTCAACTGCTCTGGTCCTGCAGCCTTCGGAGGCTCCCCTCACAACAAATGGTTGCAGGAGCTGACTTAAGGGAAGTGATTCCTCGTCTCACGAGGCCACAACCAGGGTAATTGTAACCGACTGGGCAAATGGTCCCTACACTTCCATGATTCTCAAAGCAAACTGGGGATGAGCATCAGGTGAAAACATCAGCGCCTAATGCCAGAACTGTAGGAAAGAGTGAAAGGAGGGAGGGCTGCCACCCTCAGTCCCCACGCAGGCAGACCAGCCACGGCAGGAGCCCTCAGGTCTGATATTAAAATGGCTAGAGGGGCGCCTGGGTGGCGCAGTCGGTTAAGCGTCCGACTTCAGCCAGGTCACGATCTCGCGGTCCGTGAGTTCGAGCCCCGCGTCAGGCTCTGGGCTGATGGCTCGGAGCCTGGAGCCTGTTTCCGATTCTGTGTCTCCCTCTCTCTCTGCCCCTCCCCCGTTCATGCTCTGTCTCTCTCTGTCCCAAAAAAAATAAATAAACGTTGAAAAAAAAAAAATTTTAAATGGCTAGGAAGTGACACAGCCAAGGCTGAATGGCCGAAGGGCTGCATGGAACTGTGACTGGGAAGACTGATAAGCCTGCAAGAGTAAAGGCCCCTGCAGGGCCTCAGCAAGGGTGCAGGCTGGTCCCAGGAGCCGGGGTGAGGGGAAGGCCTGACACCTTGCCTGCTGACCTTTGAGATGCCACCTCAGTGCCCCCTCCCTGGAAAGCTGGTCTGTCAGCTGCCCCTGCCAGTAGGCTGTCATTCCTAAGGGCATCCTGGGTTTTAGAAGGAACCAGGACTCTGGCTGACAGAGCCCTCTGTCCTTTGTAATTCACAAGCCCACCCCTGAGCTTTATCCCGCTCCTTGCTGGCTGCTTCCATCTGTCTTACCCTAGGGGGCCTATGCAGGAATGCTCCCCACCACAGATGTGCTCAGGGACAGCTCAAAGGCCTGTGAGATCTCTGATAAGCCAAGATCAAGACCCCTCCCCTCTCCTGAATCCCTATCTATCTATTCATCAAGTTTACATGTAAACATATCACTATTAGTGCTGGCTCCCTCTCTCCTAGCCACACACCCCTATGGGGGACTGCCATCATCACGTCCCTTTTTGGATGGGAGGAAGGTCAAGAAAGTGGTGGGCACTCCATCAGGTCATGCCCCCTGCCCTCCAGGGCCCCCAAGATGTGCTTCCCAAGGATCACCAGGCTGGAGGTCACCCTGGCCGCCTCCCCTCCCCCACCCACACTCTCCATGCAAGGAGCAGGACTTGTTGCTGGCTGGTAGCAGGGGCCTGGGCCCAGCTCTGGCCTTGCTGCCTAGGAGATGGGCTGGGACTTACCTGGGCCCAGGGAAGTCATGCTGGGGGTGGCCTCTGCCCTGTGTGGCCGGGGGTGCCCAGGGTCCTTGGACGGGTCTGGACTGGAGGCCGATGCTGAGGGAGGGCAGGGGATGATAGCCGTGGTGGCAGCTGGCACCGGGCGAGGCTTGTTGTGAGTGTCACCGGGCCGCTGGAGAGTGTCAGCGGGCACAGGGTCAGGAGCCGTGGGAGCCCCAGCCCCAGGGAAGAAGTTTTCTCGGCTGTCCTTGGGGTGCTTTGGGGTGGTGGGTGTGTCCCCTGCGGCCTGTGACGACAAAGAGGAGGTGAGGATGGTGGGCACCCCACCTCCTAACCCTGGGGACCCACAGCACCTCCCTGGGAAGACGTCCGGCCCTGCTGGTAGGGACTCAACGGAGACCCTGGGGCTGGCCAGGGCCTCCACCAGACCTCACCCTCCAATTCCTGGGTGCCACCCTGGGAAGACATGACCCCAGGCAGGGGTCATTGAGCCTCATGTGGGGCCATCCCTAGGGAGCTGGGGTGACACCAAGAGTCAGCTCCCTGAGTTCAAGACCGCAGCCCCAAAGAGGCAGTGCCGGATAGTCCAGCTTTGGCCACCCCAGAAGCTCTCACCTAGGCCTTCCGTTCTCAGGGGAGCAGGGCCCGCTGGGGCCTCTCCATCTTCTTCCACACAGTTCTCTCTGCCACCAGGGCCCTTCTACTTTGCACCCAAAGCCTCCGCTCCCAGAACAGTGTGAAAGCTGAAGCTCACTGAGGGTGTGCTGCGGGTGTGAGCCATCCTCCCGGCCCTAGACCCCTAGCCTCAGGCCACACCAGGGCTGCAAATGTGGTCTCACACCTGCTGGGGGCACCATGGTGCTGGGGGTCAGCTGGCTCCCCGCCATAACTCTGCTTCTTTTGACATTTGTTCTGCTTGAAACGTCCTGTCCCTAGTTTCAAGGAGCACAGGACAGCCCCTGTGATTCTGCTGTGTGATATGTGTTGGGTTGAAGCTGAACCTCCAGTCGGGGGGCGGGTGGAAGGTGGGGAGAGGACAGGAAGATGTGCTGTGTCTGTCCTTGCAGGAGCCAGCCCCAGCCACGGTGACAGCACTGAGCCTCTAATTATGTCCAGAGCACTCTCCAGGTGTGCGCTAGGCTGCCATGGCAACTGGGACTGGCCTCTAGCCAAATGGATCCTGGGGCAAGGGGCGGAGGCAGCAGGCTCAGGGCTCGGGCTGCCCCCTCCCCAGCACTGGCCAGAGGCGCCCAGGCCCCAGTTGGGTGCTGGTCCTCAATCTCCTCATCTAAAGGACCCTTCCCTGCCCTTGGCTCCTGCTAGCTCAGGATCTCCTTTTGCCACAAGACAGGGAAGGCAGGCGTTTGGAGGTTTTCTGGGGGGGGTTCTATCATTTTAAGGGCCTTAAAGACTGCATCAGAAACAGCCACTTTGTCTGGAGTGGTCACTGCATACCTGACCTCATCTGGGTCAGCAGAGGAGGCAGGAGGGGACCCCTGGGCTCAGGCCCTGCACTGGGGCCCTGGGCAGTTACTCCTGTTTCATGTAGCAGAGGCTGCGGTTAGGGCCACGCAAGCCACAGAAACCACAGCGGCTATGATGTGAATCCTGGCTGCTTTGGCAATAATGGGGTGGTAGAACCTGGGGCGTGTCTCCCCCGGGATTCTGGCCCTCAGCTGGGGGAACAGGCCCACGTGTGTGGCCCACAGACTGCCTGGTCAAGACTGAGTTTCTGGACTTCCTCAGACCAAGAGTCCAGGCAGGAAGGGTAGCATGCTGCCCCATTTCACTGAGAGGAAGCTCTGGACACTGACAGCATCTACAAGCCTGCCGCTAGGTGACCTATAGATGGATGCCCACTGCCCTGAACTCCTGCCTTGGGACTCCCTGTGATGTACTTCCCTGGGGGAAATGCCAAGAGAGGGCTGCGTGTGGGCAAGGATGGGAGGGCAAGGTCTGCTCACTTGTGCTGCTGGGGAAGGGGCAGTTGGGCCACCCCTGGGGGGACAAGAGGCCACACCTATTCAAATGGCAAGTACCTGCCCTTTGACCCAATGACCCAGGCCCAGGGGTCACTCCTGCAGAAATGACCACATGTGGTGCAGGAAGATGCCCCTCTGGTACTGTTGAGCAGGAGCACTGCAGTGCCCCCCAGCCTTAGCCCCCCTCTTTCTCTGCCAGCCAGACTCCCCCTGTGGGCTTTCTCTTGAGCTAGGTCTCTCCCAAGGAGACCCTTCTCCCTCACCCCCTCCTCCTCAAAATCTGTGGCCTCTGAGCCCCAGACCAAAGGCTTTGGGGGCACCTACACCCAGGGCTCCTGCTTGGACCCCGCTCCGAGGGGAAAATATACTCCCTCACCCCTCCTTCCTGTCACCAGGTCACGCTGGCCCATCTTCTGCCATCTTGGACCCACCTGTTGCTCACCGGGCCTCTGCACCAACCCAGCCTCCCCACTCAACAGCAGGGCGTCTTTCCCACACCTGGCACCAACCTGCCCCCTCCCTTGCTGAATAAACCCCAGGACCCCCATCTGCTCTGCTCCTAACCCATTCCTATCCCAGCCCCACATCACTTCCTCCACCCTCATCCCAAATGAAGTCACCTTTCCAGGGGTCAGCTAGGTAAGGACCATCTTCCCCATTTACAGAAAAGGCAGCTGAGGTGAGGGGACCGCTGAGGTCACACACTCGGAGCTGGGGTCTGGGCCTGCCAAGGCCCTACCTGCCACACAATGCTGCCCCACCTGGGCTGGTGGTCAGGGGCTTCCTGTGAGCCGGAGGCTCACAGGCCTCCTGTCCATCTCCCCTCGGCCCATGTTCAGCCCAGAAACAGTCCCTCCTGAGGTGTACTGCTTCTCGGGCCCACAGCCGGGGGCCTTGGCATGGGGCCTGCCTCGTGTAGGGAGGCCGGCACAGGCTGGGTCTGCTTACCTGTCTCTGGGCGGCAGCCCCAAGGTGGACCTGACAGAACTTCACAGCCTGCTCCAGTGCAGCCTCCTCGTCCACCTAAGCAAGGAGATGCTCCAAGTCAAAGGGCCAGGCCATGGTGGCTGGCCTTCTCCCAGCCCCTGGAGTATGAGGACCAGCTCCTCTGAAGATCCCCTGACACTCCAGTCCTGCTGGAGCATGGCAGGAGCACACATCTATCTCCCGGGTCCATCCTCCAGGGCCACTGCTGTGGGCCGGGCTGGTCCTGTCAAGTTCATGTCTGGAACCAGGTTATTGAGTCCTCAGGGGCTGAGGCTGGCAGAATCTGAGCCAGAGCCTGTCCACAAGCGAGCACGATGCAGGGCCTTTCAGAGTCTGAGGTCCGGGGGGAGGGCAAGGTCTAAATGACCCAGAGACCAACAGCCCAAGGTGCAGGGGGATGAGAAGGAGGCTAGGGAGGCACAGGGGGCCGTCGTGGTGGACCAATGGGCAGGGAAGGAGGGAGAAGGGCTGGAGTGTCAGGAGCACCCAGGCCGGGGCAGGTAGGGTGGGGAATGGCCCGCCCTGACAAGCAGGGAGTGCTGAGCTGGGTTCTTCCTAATGTTTCAGCAACAGAAACAAAGAAAGGTTAATCCTGGATGCCAGTGAGGGGGTGATAAAACAGGCGCTCTCAAAAGCGTCACTGTAAACAGACACAATCTGGGAAGAAATCGCTTATCAGGACAGGCAACCAGACTGAAGCAGCCATTGCAGTTCCGGGTCTCTTCCTGTGGAAATCCATTTTTTGAGAGAGACAGCGAGTGAGCAGGGAAGGGGCAGAGAGAGAGAGGGAGACAGAGGATCCAAAGTGGGCTCTGTGCTGACAGCAGAAAGCCTGATGCAGGGCTCGAACTCACAAACCTTGAGATCATGACCTGAGCTGAAGTCAGACACTTAACCCACTGAGCCACTGAGGTGCCCCTGGAAGGCATTAAAAAAAAATTTTTTTTTAACGTTTATTTATTTTTGATACAGTGTGAGAGACAGAGTGCAAGCAGTGGAGGGGCAGACAGAGGGAGACACAGAATCTGAAGCGGGCTCCAGGCTCTGAGCTGTCAGCCCAGAGCCTGATGCAGGGCTCGAACTCATGAACCGTGAGATTATGACCTGAGCTGAAGTCGGACGCTCAACTGACTGAGCCACTCAGGCGCCCTTTGGAAGTCATTTTAAATAAAGAAATAGCTATATGTCTAATGCATAAAAGAAAAAAAAAAAAAAAAAAAAAAAAAAGGAAAGCAAAGTAAGAAGGGTGGCCGAGCCTCCTCACATACTCAGTCAGGGTACCACGTCACCTTCAGAGGACAGCCACGAAGGTCTCTGAGGAAGTGCCCCAGAGACTGGCACTGTGTGTGTGTGGGGGCGGGGGGGGGGGGGGGTTGTCAGGGGTCTCTTCTCCCTGTGTCGGATTTGATAAGGTTTTGTTTCCTTTACAGTTGAAAATAGAGTTTTTCCAAGCTCACCGTTTTTCCTTTTCTTTCCTTTTTGTATATTTTCCCCAGCTTTTTTGAATACAGTTGATAAAATCACCCCGTACTTAAAGCGTGCAACATGATGGCCGGACCTGCTTCTTGTTTTTCGGACTCTAAATCTATGGCCTGCTCATGGTAGAAAACCTCAAATGTAGGGAAATGAACAGCACAGGTGGGGTGGGAATGACACCTAACAAACACCCCGAAGGGCCCTCACACTCCCGGACCAGCCGGGAAGGACCTTCCGTGAGAACCACCAGGCCTGGCCCGTGGCCACCCACCTGCTTGATGAGCATGTAGGTCTCAGACATGATCCTCTCGATGCGGCCCAGGTCGTAGGCCATGCCCTTCTGGCCCTGCTGCCACACTCGGTAGGCGTCCAGCAGGAGCGTCTTGCCCGACTCTGTGTCCTCTAGGAGCTTCCTCTTTCTGCTGGGCCGTGTGGGTGGCTCCTCGGGGTGACTGCCCACTCTGGCCCCAGTGGTGGCAGCAGGGGCGGTGGCTGGGGCTGGCTGGGCTGGTGTGAGCGGGCTGGGCTGCTGGCGGGCACTGATGCTCAGCTCCTCCAGAGACAGCTCAGTGGGCCGGCTCTCGGGGCCCCGGTCCCTGGGGGGTCGGCCTGGCTGCGGGGGCGGCGCCCGTTCGGAGTCTGAGCAGCGAGTGGTGGCCTCACCCGTGTCCATGGGCTCGGTAGGCCCTGCCCGGGGGCTCTCCCTGTCTTTTCGCTCCCCAGACTGGTCTGCACTGTCTCCTGCCTCCATGGCCACGGGCCGGTGGTTGAGGGGGCCCACTTTGCCCCCTGGCTCGCCTGCTGGCCCTGAGCCATCAGCCAGAGGGGGCTTCTTGGAGTGGGGGAGGGCCTCTTGACTGTCCTCGGGACTGGCCTTGTGGGGAACGTCGGTGGTCATCCTGCCTCCAGGGAGGCCACAGGCCTTGGGCCCTGGGCGTTCTGACCCCTACGAGAAAACCAAAGGTGAAAGACTGTGTCTTTGGGGCTTCTACCAGAACAAGACACCCCTGGGTGTCAGGTGTGCCCACCCCAGGCCACCCTGGCTCTCCCCGTCTGTTAGCTGGCCCAGGCTGGGCCTAAACACCTGCCAGAGGAAGTCCTTCCCCGCTCTGCTCCTCCAGCCTTGAGAGGGACTAATGGGGCACTGTCGGTGGTACCACTCCAGAAGAATAGGCCTGGCCTGGGCTGGGCTGGCCTTCCTTGAACGTGGGCCTCAGGGAAGTCCTGGGTGTCTTATGGGGAGGTGATCCACCAGGGGCCACCAAATGTGCTTGCTGCAGAGCTAAATACTCCTGATCTGGGCTCCCACTCGCCCCTAATGCACAGTAGTCAGGGTGGAGTCTCAGAGGTGGGTGCCGCCCCGAGCTACCGCACGATGGCCCAGCCAGTCCTGCTGGGCAGGGGACACTGCAGCAGCACTGCCCTGGCTCAGGTCCCAGTGGCCCTAGGCTGCTAGGCTGGTGACCTAACCTCCTAGGCCTCAGGGTGCTCAGCTAGAGAGGGGGTGAGAGCTATGCTTGCCTTGGAGGGTGAAAAGGGACCAGGTGTGCCCAGCCCACCACGAGCCCACCACCTGCTTCAATATCACAGCTGCTGTGACCCCGAGTTCAATCTGCCGGGTGGGGTACACTGCTCAGGTTGCAGCCTCAGGGAATGTCGCTATCGTCTTCCGTAACCACAAGTCCACATTTGCCAAGCGGGTCAGCGCCTCGCTAAATGTCTGCCAATCCCTCACTGTGCTGACCTTTCCCACCCAGAGAGGCAAGGTCTCTACTTCACAGGTGGGGACACAGGGACCTTCCTAATGGCGGGTAAGTGGAGGGACAGGGGCCATGGGCATACCTCTGCAAGCTCGCTCAGGGTGTCCTCCAGCACCTTCACAGTGAGGATGAAGGCCCGCTGCGCCAGGACCTGGCGGTCGGCATCTCGCAGATACTTCCTGCAGGCACGTGGGGGTGGCCAGAGAAGATGGCAGAGCCTCAGAGCCACATGGCACTAGATGGCGGCCCATGCCCTTTCGTGCCCCCAAGAACACCTGCTGGTCCCTCAGCCTCCCTCCTGCCTAGGTCCACTCCCCGGAAGCCTGCCCTGAGCCTCCTCCCTGTACAACAGACACAGACTGTCCTGGGCCCTCATGGGGGTGGGGGCAGGGCCAGGCCAAGTTAGGGCTGGGGGCCTCTGGTTTCTCTCCGCAAAGACTGTGTCCAGTGTGCTCCAGGCCCCAGCTGAGGGCCCCACCCCAGCTTCTGGAGTGAATGAGATGAGAGAAGGTGAGGTGGTGCAGGCATGGGCAGCTGCTGGCCCAGTTGGGCCAGACCACATCTTCAGGGATCCCCCACAACCCCTGCAACTGCAGCTGAAGCAGATGTCCCTCAGTCCTATCTGTCCCACCCTTTCTGGCAAAGGGATCCCTGGTTACCTCTGCAGCCCAGGTCCCCCTGTTGCCTGGCCTGTTATTACTGGCCTTCACCTGGGGGACCCTGGCTATCATTTGGACACCTGTCTTCCCCACAACCTGACAGCACCCTGAAAGCCCCAAGCTGAAGGGAAGCAGGAGGAAGGAAAGGGTAGCTAGTCCACAGCCTGTGTTCACCCCAGGGTCCACAGGGCAGGGTGCTGTCTAGATACCAGGACAGAGAGGCTCCTGAAAAAAAGGGTGGGTCTAGGCTCCACAACCAGTGGAGAAATGCCCTGGGCGGATGAGGGGCTCCAGCCTGTGTGTGCACCCATGCTCTGACCCACGGCAGCACCAGCTGCCCCCACGGGGCTGACCACACACCGGGCCGGGTGGCTGCACTCACTTGCCCTGGTCCGGGGTCCGCTGCAGCATGGAGGACACCTTCAGCAGGGTGCTGTGGTCCCGGAGCTGGGCCAGCACCTTGAGCAGCAGCACAATGGAGCGGTTCATGTGCCAGGCAAAGCTGCCCGGCCGGTCGATCTCGTCCACGGGGATCCGCCAGATGCCCTGTGAAATGGACAGAGGCGGGCGTGTGAGGTGGGCTGCCGCAACCGGAGCCTGCCATGATACCACAGGGGACTCTGCCCAATCCAGGGTGCCTCGGACCCCTCTTGCTATCCCAAGGGAAGTGGGAGCGTGGCCACCCCCATCTACTTCCCTCCACGGATGGTGGCAAAGAATACATGCACTATTCTGCACTCTCCTCTTCTGAATGGCTGCAAGGTATGTGTTTACTTTTCTCTTCCCTACAGGAAGCACACAGGCTGCATCCCCTCAGTTAAATGCAACCAGCGGGAGAAGTCTAGTGCCTCTGCGCCTCTGCACAGGTGCTGACTCAGCCATGAGACCGATTCCTAGAGCTGAACTGATGGGTCAAAAGGTGGCCAACGTGAACATCTGGCGGCTGCTGCTGGCCAGACATGCTCAAGCCTGGGCCCCACCCGTGTGTATTCCCTCCAGCGGTACCCAGAGAATGGAGGGCTGGGCTGAAAATGACCTGCAGCTTGCTGGATGCCCAGGTTTCCTTGAACCCGCCTTTGTCCAGTGTATGCTCTGGCCAGGACCCCCTCCTCCACTTCTCGGCCATCCAACCTCACTGTCTGAAGGCTGCGCTGGAGCAAGGCCAGCTCTAAGGATACCCGCCACGGTCTCCCTCAGCCCGTGCTTAGCCCACCCCTGCACCTGGCACCCTGCTCATCGGCAGCTCCATGTCTGGTTCCCTGTGGCATCCCCACACCCAGCATGGTATCTGAGACACACTCGGGTCCAGTCCAGGCGTAGTGAAGGAAAGGATGACCAAGGGAGTGAATTATAAGTGAACAGAAGCTCATACCTTCTGAGCAGGCCTGAGGCTGCAGGACCTGGACATTAGGATTTATGTCTCTGGGGCAGGACTTTGGGGACCTGGAAGGAGCAGGCAGGCTCACATGTGGCTTCCTGAAGCCAACACCCTAGAGAAATTCCTGCCCAGACCAGGGCTGTGGGCAATGCTGCCTCCTGCACCCGGGGCCCACAGAAGGGTACCCAGGGGGTGCCCTTCCCAGGGCTCTATTCCCGTGGGTGCTCAGTGACTAACTCCCGGCTCCAGCAGTCTCGGGAGGAAAACCAGGGCACCTCCAGCCCTGAGCCACTTAAGTAAGAGAGGAGCCTAAAACCTGCAACTCCAAGCCCCCAGAGCCTCCACACTGGGTCACTGGGCTCACACCGGGCACAGAGAACTGCTCCCCCCACCCCCTGAGCAGGCCGGGGCACTGTGTGAAGGCTGGCAACTACTCTTTATCCCAGACAGTACCAAATAAGGCACCAGCTGCCTCCCGGCCTAGACAAAACCAGGAGGCTGAGGCCACCCACATCTAGGGCACGGATACCAACGCTGTATCTTCCCACTGGGCACAGGTGGCTTCTGCAGCAGCTCAGGAAAAGCTGCCACTTGAGAGGACGAGGGGCAGCTTTGGACAGCTGTCTGGCCAGTGTGGCCCTGACACTGTACCCCAGATGTGTGGCAGGGGCTGGGAGGTGCCCTCTCTGTTGTCCACCAGACCTGCCAGGCTGAAGAAGAGCTTGGTTCTTTCTCCCAAGGCACTGCAGACGTCACCATGCTCTGCATCACAGGCTGACACAGCTATGTCATCGTGACATCGTGACATCTCTATGTCACAGAGATGAGGAGCAACTCCCTCAGGGTCACACAGCATGAGAGGCAGTCCCACAGTTGGCCCCTCACCACCACCACAGCTCTGAGCACAGGCTGGACCAGCCAACCAGCCCAGAAGGAAGCCTCCATCACCTGCTCTGGCCCTCCACCACTGGCCCCCAGCTCCTTCCTGCACCTAACAGGAGAGGGGGAGAGTCGGAAGCACAGTCCCACCACATGCCACGACATTGCAGGTGTGCATCAGAGCCGGCCCAGGGTCAAGCCAGAGATCTGGGTGTGACCCCACTGCTCCCGGATCTCACTCTTCCTTAGGGCACAGAGGGGCATGCTCTGCTCTGCACCCTCAACCCACAAGGGTCCAGGATGACCCTGGATTTCACTGAATGCCTCCCTCTTCCCTGGCAAAACCTCTGAAGACTCAAAGAACAATCGGAGGTCACTCCTCCCAGTGCGCCTTGATCCGGGCTCAGAAGGTCTCTCCCAGCTGCCTGATGAGCAGCTAAGGGTGGAGGGTCACCTGCTCTCCTTGGGGGAGCCACTGGGGAGGATGAATGGAAGACTCACACTTCTTCCTTCAAATCGTGTTTGGGGGTGGCTGTGTGAGGACAGAGGTGCTGACTTTTCTGGCCCCTCCCCTGGGAAAGTGGCCCTGTTCCTCTCATGTCACCTCTGCCAGGGATTCGGGGTGAGCCTGGCTGTGAGGTGGGCAGAAGCAAGTGTCATGGGGGCCTCAGATATGGCGCCAAAGCCTCAGGAGGCTGCAGGCACTTGGGGTGCTTGGGCCCCAATGCCTGGCCCCCACAACACACCTGGTGGGCACCAGCTTCAGCCTGTACATCTCAGGAGCTTACCACCTCTGGAGGTGGCCCGTTTCATCCTTGGTAGATTGTTAGAAAAGGTTTCTTCACACTGTGCTGGATCCCCAGGCTGTCCCCACACCCCTGCCCCTCCCTGGCACCCAAGCCTGCACCTTATGCCCCTAACATTCCTGCTCCGGCTCGAGCCTCATCTTGCCTCTTCCTTCGACTCTTGCTCCCCATTCGTCCACCCGGCCTGGGCCAGGACAAGTTAGGAAAAGGATGGTGTGGCCGCATCCCTCACTGCTTATATCCTTGACAAGGCAGCTCCTTTACCTACCTCAGCGGAAACCTGAGCCTCACTGGCCTTTGCCCCGTCCCTGGACTCGGGACACTCACCATGCCCCCTCATAGAGCCGTGAATTTTACCCTTCTCACTTTTTCAGGCGCCCTCTCACTTCCTCTGCCCAGCCAGTTTTCCTGTGTCCTCCCAAGCCTGGCTGTGAGGTCATCTCCTCTCTGAAGCCCTCCTGGCTTGCTGCCCTCCTAAGCCTCTGCCAGGACCACTTGGGGGCAGCCCCTCAGATGGTCAGGGGGTGGTAGGCCGGTGGCTAGGAATGTGTCCTAAGTGGGGGCAGGTGTGCTTCAGCTCCAGGTCCCCAGGGGCCCGACACAAAGCTGGCAGAGGCAAGGGGCCCAGCTTGAGAAGGGCTTCCTGCTTGCAGAGAAGCCCAGCTCATCCACCTCCCCACCAGTCCCTCACCCTGGAGATTTTCCAGGCTAAGTGGGAAACAATTCTGCTCCCAGGGAAATGAATGCTCTTCAGAGCTCTGGGTGTGCACATGAGCCCTGCACTGGGGGGTGGGGGTGGGGGTGGGGGTGGGGGGTGGCGGCACGCCTCCTTGCCAAAAGGCAATGATGGCGAGTCAGCAACACGCTCCCTGAGGGCTGGCAGGACTTTGGGCTGCTCAGGGGCATATCCGGCCAAGCTCCTGGTGGGGCAAGAGCTAGCTCTCCTCTCTCCCCTGAAAAAGAAGGGGCTGAGAAGGCGATGCCAGAGGTAAAACACATTTGGCCCTCTGCAGGGTGGACCAGGTGGCCACAGCAGACTTGGCAGAAGGTGGGGGGTGTGGATAGGGCCCCTGCAGAGAGGGGATCCCAAATTCCCGCTCTTGCTCCCAAGTTCCGGAATCAAAGACGCAGGGCATTTACCTGTTTGGTGTCTCTTTTGGAGAAGGGATGGGATGTGCCAAAACGGGCCAGTGAGGATGCTGAGGAAACCACTCTGGAGGGCCCACCAAGCCACCCCCTGAAGTGGGCCAGCCTGGGGCTGTGAGGGGTAGGTAGCCTGGCACCAGTGGTAGCCACCAGCAAGCAGATGAAGGCGGGGGCTGACGCAAGGCAATGCCTCAGATGAGACGCTTTCTGGATGCACACCGATGGGGGGGGGTCTGCCTACCACCCGCTCCCTGTCACGCCATGGCGCCACTGGCCTGCCTGTCTCACCCTCTGGGACCGCCCTCCCCACCCCTGCCGTTCCTCCTGCACCCGGTTCCTGATTCCCGGGATGCTGCTTCCAGCCGGCACTGACGAATCCAGTGGCATCTGAGTTACACAATCATGGACATTTTCAAGCACACTCAGCTGGCTGAAACTGCTTATTGTGGAGGTGGGAACCGGAGGCCCACTGAGGGGCAGCGAGCCCCCAGCCACGCTGCTGGATGGTAGCCAAGCCCGGAGTGCATGTGGATTCCCTCCTCACGTCTGGGGCCAGTGGGCCACTTTCCACCGGAGCCACTCTGCACCGGCTAGGCACATCTGTGGGGATCACTCTGGGAGGAGACGAGGGTTCCTATGCTCAGGAGCCGGACTCCCAAACAGCTTTCGGCCAATCCCTGAGGACGGACAGAGGGACAGGGCTCTGGACGCACCCCCTGAGGATAGGTCTACTTTGTACCACACGTTTCAGAGCATGGTTTGGACCCTTTTACATGAGGGTTCTCTGTTAACCCATTCCTTTCCAGATATGCGCGCGCAGCCGTAACATACCGCCAGCTATTTCGGAAAGGAAGACCAAACACATCAGGCAGAGTCCACGGAAAATCAGGAGGGAACTACAGGCACCATAAGCCCTGGGGAGGTTCCTGCAGACATGCAGCTAGCCTCCAGGGACAGCTGGCCCGAGGGCGTGGAGCCACCAGGCAGAGTCTTAAGCTGGCAGGGTGGCAAGTAAGCCAAGGCTCTGCCTTCTGCCTGAGCAGGCAGCGCTGGGCTTCTGTGTTTGCAGCCAGAGCCCCCACGATACCAGCAGCCCCAAGACAAGTGGAACACTTCCCGCCCCGCTACAGAGGGGAAGAAGACAAAGCACACCCCCACGTACCGCCCCTCAGGGAACGACAGCCTTGTCAGGCTGTGCCTAGGGAGGGCTATGAAGCCCCTAAGAGAACCGGGGAGCTCCCAGGGAGGGGAATGCACTGGGAAAGGGATGTCTGCACACTGGCGGAAGGGGCAGTCAGGCTCCACCTGCAGCAGCAGAGGCCACAAGCACAGGCTTCAGGAAGGGTAGAGGGGATGTGCCAGGAGGCATCTGAGAGGGAGGAAGAGGGGATCTGATAAGAAGGGAGTGGGCAGCAGTGCCCGAGAAGAGGGGAGGCCGGCACTTGGGGGCTGAAGGACAGGCCAAAACAGGATCGCAGAGGAACGAGTGGCAGGAGTGGGAGCCAGGGGCAGCAGGGGCCCCATGAGGAGGATCTGGAACGGGGCTCACCTGTGAGGCAGGAAGGCAACACTGGTGCCAGGCGGGGCCTGGCGGGGCATGACTCAGGGCCCCTCCTGCTTCTCCCCTGTGCCCTCCCCAGCTGCCCTCCTGTCCTGCAGTTCTGGCTGCACCCCAAGACTCCCCTCCGCCAGAGTGCAGGCACACCCAATTCCTGGCTGGGATGGTGCGTGCTTGGAGAGCTGTGGGCAGTTGGGGGCATACAGCAGCAGCCTCAGAAGCACTCAGAAACATTGGGACTGTGCTCAAAGCTCCACCTATGTGCATCTCCTCGGGAGCATCTCAGCCGACCCCCAACCCATCCAAGTGGTTCCAGGCTCCTGGCTGGCAGATGAGGTCACTGA
Source organism: Panthera uncia (assembly GCF_023721935.1). Lineage (NCBI taxonomy): Eukaryota > Metazoa > Chordata > Mammalia > Carnivora > Felidae > Panthera > Panthera uncia. The sequence continues at coordinate 72,664,062 of NW_026057586.1, forward strand.
GACAGACTATAACTACCTGAATAATTCATGGAGCCCCAGACTCTGTGCTGAGTGCTTGAGACAAGTTACCAAACCCTCCCTGTAGCCTTGAGACTTGGGCATCTTCCTGCTGCTCTTAAGGAAAGAGAGCTTCGGAAACTGAGCCCCACACTGGAGCAAACCTGGAGGTTCATGGAGGGTGGGGCTGGCTGGCATGGTTGGAGGCCCTTGGAGACCAGGGGAGCTTTCCCACGGGAGCTGAGAGCTGGGTCGGTGGAAGGGGTGGGGTGCTGCCGGGCCAACCGGTGCCCTTGCCCATGAACACACTGTCCACTCACAAAGGGGGTTGGAAAGCAGGGCGAGGCTGGTGTCTGAGCAGGAAGGCCACGAGGCCTTGGCTTCTGGTCACCAAAATCTTGGCAGGTGGCACCTCAGGGATGGATAGCAGATGCCCCTGCTGGCATGGAGCACACTCCTGGCTGCCAGGCTAAGGTCGTGCTCAGTCCTAAGGCTCATGATGTCTCCAGCACACTGGAGTCTGGGGGAAGCTTCTTCCTAGAGGGGCAGAGACTCCTCTCTCCCCAGATTCCCCATCAGCTGGCCAGCCCACACCTCCCTAACTGCCTCAGTGTGGGCCAGAAGGTCTTGCCCATCCAGGCTCCTGGACCCCTGGCTCCCTGCACACCTGCAGGGCTACCAGCACAGCCTCTTCACCTGGCTCAGGGCCAATGCTGAGCTTGGCGGCCCCAAACGGCAGGTTTTGATTCTCACAGTAGCCCCAACTGCCCTGTGCGAGGCCACCGTTCAGGCCGTTCTCAATGGTATGCCCCGAGGTCGTTCTGGGGATCCCAGATGCACCTGCCACCTTCACGGACCCCACCTTTCAGTAATGGCTCTCCCTGGGGCTTCCTGCACACTAAGGGCACAGGCAAAGGCCCCCCGGGAAAACAAGTGGCCTGGAGATGCCAAGGCAGAGAAGGAGGCAGGTGGGAGATGTGCTTGACTAGGCACTGCTCCATCTGAGCCGCACTCAGACCCAGGGCAAAGGCTTGTCACTGCGTGGATGAAGCTCAGGCCATAAGGACCGGATGGAGACTCTGATTCATCCCAAACCCACACTGGCAGGGACTGTTCGAGTATGTAATCGACGCACCCCTCATTTTCTAGAGGGAAGAACTGAGTTTGGACAGCCTGCCCAAGGCTACCCGGTGACCTGGTATGGGACCAGACTCAGGAACCAGACTCTCCTTCAGGTCCTCTCTGAATGCTTACAAAGGTACAAAAGATCATCAACGTGATCTGTGATTTACAGACTAGAAACAGAAACACAGAACTAAGCAGTGACACCAAATCACTTCAGTTTTGAGCCAGGGCCTTTGAAGACCTGAGAACGCCGCCCCCCCCCCCCCCCCCCCCCCCACCCCAAGAGGGTAGATTGGGACTGGAGTGCCCACTGGCAGAGGGATGCGGAGTGAGTGTCTTGCACCAGTTCTGAATGTCTCAGAGACTTCATAATCTAGTCCCTTGAGCCCCTGTTTGGGCATGGCCTCCAGCCTCGGTCTTCCACAACTTGGCCGGGCTCCTCTCGTTGTCCCCTGCTGCCCTACCCATAGGACTCAGATGTCTCTTCCCCGCTCTGCTATTACTGGGGTCATGCCCAGCCAGGGCACCCAGTGAGGCTCAAGCAGGAGGACAGAGGAGAAAGTAGCCACCCCTGGGAGCACCCAGAAAGGCCACAAAGGAGCCGGGCTTGGGTGCATTGGGGAGGAACTAAAAGGGGAAAAGCGGTCAGATGCCAAGAGCACTGTGAGAGACCTAGGGGTGCTCAGTCCGCTGAGCAGGCGGGCAGCTGGGCAGGCGGTGTCTGCCACACACAGTGGGCCCTCTCCAGCTCACCCAACGCTGCTTCACCCAGAGGGGCCCACGTCTGCCTGGGGCCTTCTCAGGCCTCCCCTACCTGACCAGGAGTTGCTAACAGAGTGGTTAGAAGGGCTGACCTAGCTCTTGAAGTCAATAGCCAGTCCCAAGGACCTGAATCCTAGCCTGCCCCGTCATGGCCTCCCAGATGCCGAGCTGCCCACGGGTGGCTCTGGCTCACTGGCACGTCAGGCCCCTTGAACAGAGCCTGGCCTCCTGGGTGGAAGGAAAGCCCTTCCACAGGAGAGTCAAACTAGGCAGACAGGGACGTGGGCCCATGGGGCCTGCCCGAGGAGCCTCCAGAAAAGGAACGTTCCAGGTCAAAGCCATAAACCCTGGCCTCCAAGTGTCCTCAACCTCAGTGTAGCCCTAGGGTGGCTCTGAGTGAGTCCCCAGCATGAGCCAAGGCCTGAACAGACTCTGGAGAGTCTATGCCCCAGATGAATCCCCTTTGGGTGCTGGGGAGGCCCACCTCAGAAGTTGCTCCAGAGTGGTCCCTGGGTCTGCCAGTGCAGATGAGCCCGGCAACTGCACAGTAAGCCAAGTACACCCCAGGAACCAGGAATTACATGGATGGGTCAGGCACACCCACCAGAGGGGTCCCCTGCTAATGGGACAAATAGACACGTGTGCATCTAGGGTGAAGGGAGAGAAGAAAGGCTGGTACAAGGAGTAATGGGCTGAGAAAGTAAGGACTTCAGGGATGGGGTGTTCAGGGAAAGCCAGAGAAGAGCCAAGAAGGTGCAGGAGCCAGAGGAGAAGGAGCCTCTGCCAAGTGGAGTTGAAATGGGCAGCCCTTGAGGGTCGACCTTACCACCTGGAGTGTTCCGTGCAGGAGAACAAAAGAGGGGCAGCAGCAGGGCCTGGGTGTCTGACCTATGACAGGAGGTGGGTGCAGGGGGAGCAGTCCATCATCCTGGGCCTTCCCAGTCCCAAGCTAGCCCCATGTGCCACAGTATGACAGGTGAACAGGCCTCCCAGGGCTGCTCAGCCCCAACATTTCTATTCACAGAAAACATAGTGCTGTGAGCACCCAGCACCCAAGGGAGAACCCGTTCCCTGGGCAGAGGGATTCCTGCAGCAGCACCCCCGCCCCCCCACAGCATGGGTGCAGTGGTGACTCATCGCTCCAAACAGGCGAGGGCGGGCAGCCTGCTGGCATCCTATTCCCAGGAGCAGCGGGCTTGGGGCTGTGGGAGCAGCCTGCTTCCAGCCGAGGACCAGCTTCCATGCCGGTGATTGGAACCCCTCAGTAGGGAGGGGTGCTGGGGTAGATTAGAGCCTCTCCCCCCAGAGAAACAGAAAAATATTCCAGCGTCCAGCCTCAGCGAGGCAGCCCGACCCCCAAGCTAAGCCAGGATGGAATCTGGACTGTAGGCCCTCAGGTCGGGAGCAGCCTTGGGAAGAATACCAGCATTCTCCAAAGTCTTAGGGAGACCTCTGTCACCAGCATACCCATACGAGCCTCCCAAACAGCAAGACTACTTGGAGAGAGCATGTAGAGCTGCGCTGGGTGCCTGGGAGCCCTGGGGGGCCAATGGCACCCAGAGGGTGCCTGTCCACCTTCTACAACATGGGGTTTCACTTAGAGCTCACAGGGAGAGACTCGTCCCAGGGCACACAGCCAACAGGGAGCTGAAACTACAGCAAAACTCAGACAACTCTACTCTTCTCGCTCCACCCCGTGTCCCCAAGTAAGGCGAGCATCACAGACAGAGCCAGGCTGGCAGGGCAGCACCTCTCCCACAGCTAGTCCAGATAGCTCCATCTCCTTCAGGAGCCACCCTCCTCAGGAGTTCTGAGGCCTTTGGGGCCAGGACTTCCCATCTTCTTGATGCCTTTTAGACCTAAGGGCCCTGTCCCTCCCACAGCACTTGTAACCACTGTCCTGCTCCAGGCCTAAGGTTGGCAGCGCAGCCAGAGAGGTAGGTGAGGTTGAACAGCACCCCCCCCCCCCCTCAAACCCATCAAGGCCGGCTCTCTGGCCGCAGGGTTGTACAAAACCGCCAGGGGCGCCGTTGCCCTCCACCCAACCAGCGGTCCTGGCTGGGCTCCCGAGGGCAAGGGATTCCCCGCGCCATCCACAGGTAATGAGTCCCCAGCACAGGCAGGGGCTGGGGAAGCCTGCAATTTGCTTGCAGCTGGTGCCCGCCTGCTTCCAGCCTCTTCTACCAAATGAGACGTCGCCCACTGGGTCCCCAGAACTGCCAGGCTGTCCCTCCCCTCCCCCTCCCGGAGAAAAGCAGAAACAACAAACAACTAAGTGCGTGGGGGAGCCCAGCCTGACAACTCCACCGCGGCCCCGCCTGCGTGTGCCGCACCCCCGCCCCGCGCCCCTCTACACCCTCCCTCTCATTCTGCCGCGGGGCAAGGTCCTGGCCCGGCTCAGGGCTCCGAGCAGGCTAGGCGCTCTCAAACCGCCGGCACCATCCTCCCGCCCCCGCACAACAGCTATTTATAGCTGGGGAAGCACCGCGCCCGGGCGCCGCTGCCCACCCGGCCGGCCCGCTCACCATCCCCGGGAGCGGCCCTGCGCTGCTCCTCCTGGGCGCCGCCCGCCGCGAAGTTGCTCGGGCCGGCGGCGGGAGAGCGGCTTTGGCTTTCGCTTTCGCGCGGTGCAGCGCAGAGCAGCGCACACCCCGGCGCGCCAGCTGGAGGCCCCGGGCTGGGTCGGGCTGGGCTCGCCCGGGGCTCGCTGCGCGGGCTTCTCCCCCGGCGGCGCGGGTACGGGTGCGGGCTCCGCCGGTGCCCGCCGCCCGCCTCCGTGCGCCGCCGTCCCGGCCCGCCCGGCCGCCCACCTGACGCTGTGCAGGGCGCCGGCCCGGGGGCATGGGAGCGCCGCGGCCCCGCCGCCGGCCGACTTCCTCCGCAGCGGCGCCCGGGAAACCACGGCCCGCGGGCTTCCTGCTGCGCCTAGCGGGCTGGGGGCCGGGGCGGGGGGTGGCCGCCCGAGCCGACCTGGGAAGGGCCGAGCAAAAGCTTCGGAAAGCGGGGAGCCGGCGGGCAGAGGAGAGGCGGTCGCGGCCCAGGCCCCCGCCCCCCGGCCCCGGTCAAGTTCCTACCCGCCGGCTCCGCCGTGGCATCTGTGCAGCGGCGCTAGGGCGGGCGCCGGGCCATGGCCGCGGAGGCTCGTTCGCTCGTGGCGGGCCGGGGCGGGGCGGGCAGAGCCGGACGGGGCGCGGGCACTCGCTCCCTCGCTTGGCCTGGAAGCGGGCCCAGCAGCACAACTGACTTTTGCCGGCCAATCCTCGCAGGTTCCCTGGCCCGGTGCGCGCCGGCGGTGGTGGACTGCCCACCCGGCGTGGGGTGCAGCCCTCACCGCGGGGGGAGGGGGGGGCTGTGGGTCTCAAAGGCCCCGGACCAAGCGGTGTAGAGGCGGCAGGGAGTGCGGAGGGCCGTGGCAGCCCTCACCCCGCACGCGGTAGCTATGTGAATGGCGCCCCCTGGAGTTGTGCCAGGCGAAGGCCCTGTGGAGGGCAGAGGAGTGGGTGTGTGGAGACACGCAGCTACCCTGAGCTGTCCTTGCCCATCCAATGGGGCAGTGGGAGGTGGAGTAAAGACTTTCCCAGTAACATCCTCAGGGGGAAGGGCAGAACGGAGATGCCATGGCAGTCCCCCAGCGGCCTTTACAGCTGGCAGGGGCCTCATCTTCCACTTGGGTTGTAAGGCTGAGCCAGGAGAAGGCCCTGGGTCAAGGCGGTGGGAGTGTCGAGGCTAGACAGAAGCAGGGTAGGTTCAGGATCCCCTCTCAGACTCTGAATTCCAAGAAGGACAGTAGCACGCCTCCCTCTCAGCACAGGGCAACCTGGAAGGGGGACTATGCTCATCCTACAGATGAGGAATGGGAGCAGAGGGAAGAGCCTCACCCAAGAACATACCACATGCCCCCAGGACCCACAGCTCCAGTGTGCGCACAGCACTGTGGGGCATGCTGCTCCAGGGCTGTCCACCAGCTACCAGCTGCTCCTCCGGTCCCAGGTGAGGAGAGGTCAAGCAAAGGAGGGGATGCTGCGTCAAGCCCTGGCCTGCCACCAGCACCCACCCCCCCCCCCCCCCCGCCAGCTCCTCTCACCACCTCAGCCCAACGAGCTCCTCACTTCCTCCTCCCTCCCCCCACACCCAGAAGCTTCAGATCCACCTGGCCCCCATCCTGGTGACACTTGTCCCGGTGCCATCTCCCTGAGCCGGCTTGTTTCCACCCATCCTACATTCAGGCTAGCTCCTGCGCACTAGTGTTCTCTGTCCTGCTACGTGACCCTGCCAGGTGTCTGTAGTCCTTACAGGCTCGGAGCCAACCTTACCCCTTCAGCCAAGGGGATGTTGCACTCTGCCCTCCATCCCTCCCTCCTGGGGATGGGGGACACAGAGGCAGTGTCTGGCACCCCCTGGGGGACTACTACTCCCTGCCAGGCCCTGGGAGAACCAGGTTTCTGTTCTCGGGGTCACTCACCTGCAAGGAGACAAGCAGCACAAGCCACCCCAAGGCTATGTGAGGACGGTGGTCTCCTGACAGAGTGCTCACCACAGGTCGAGACTCAGACAAGGAGTTCGAAACCCACATGCCACTGGAATCACAATAGCCCTTCACCATCTACACGCATATCATCATTTGACACTCACATGTGGGGACAGGTTCAGAGAGGTTGGGCACTGGTTCAGAGTCACAAAGCAGTAAGGTCAGTATGGCCAGGACCTGCTCCCTTGGCCTGGCTGGCTCTGGAGCTGGTTGACTCCTCCTGGCTGTACAGAAGCCTGGAGCAGACAAGTGACACTTGTGCCTTGCACAGCTCATGACCTCACTTCATACTTTATCCACTTCCTGTAAGATCGAGTCAGACCAAAGGAGGCTGAGAACACGGGTTCATCACACCTAGGCCAGGAAGAAACTGTGTTGAGTACGTAGTTCTTTGGAAACCGGCCCTTGTGGTGCTCTCAGGAGCACACTGAGGCCCGGGGTAGGTGAGGGGTTGTATACCAGGCCCCTGCCAAGTCTCTGGAGAGACTAGGGCAGCCTGGAAGGGGGACTGTGCTCATTCTACAGATGAGGAATGGGCTCAGAGGGGAGAGCCTTGGGGCAATGTGTGCTCCCCATGATCTCCAGCTTCCTCAGCCCTGCCCTGGGCACCCCACAGTACCCAGCATCCCAAGCCCTGGATTGTGCAAGCCCTCTCCAGAGCCCCATGAGATGGGCATTGCCATCTGTAGCTGACAGGCCATGGCACTGAGGCCTAGAACAGGAAAGTGGGGGTCGCCCTCCCTGACTCCCCAGGAGGAAGCACTCCTGGGTACATCAGAAGCTCTGTGGGGTTCCATGTGAGAATACTGTTAAAGGGACCCTAGCGAGCCTACACCAGATCCTCAAGAATTCTTTGCACCCAAAAGAGCCTTGTGCCCCTTCTGGGACTTATCAGTACCCTATGCAGGAGAGCGCCATGAGTCCTAATTGCTCACAAGGCACCTGGACGTGCAGCACACAGGCCTCTGACTGCTGTCCGGGTGAGATGGCAGCTCATCCACCTCAGGGCCACCCCTGAAAGCTCACCCGAGAACCAAGTGGTGAGCACTCTGTCAGCCTTGGGGGCCCAGGAGGCCATGCTCACCCACAGTATGGCAGGAGCCCCAGGGAGCAGGGAAAGGCTGGTCTAACCTGTGGGCTGGCTGCTCTGGTCAATCCTGGGGATTGGAGTGCCCCTGTCACCTGCCTGGGTGTTGAAGGGCATGCCCCAGCCTGTCCCTGGAGAAGGACTGATGTTAGAAGTGGACACGCTGGCCCTGGGCTGCACACGGGCCCAAGCGTCCTCAGCCTCGGGGCAGGAGGAGCCCCATACCATCAGGGTGCTTCGCTGCCTTTCCAAGGGATGTCTGACCTTAAATCTCCAGAGCAAATTTTGACAATTGATCATAAGAAACTAAAAGTCCTGGGGATGTTGCCTGGTCACCACAGGGGCTTTCCCAGGCAGACCCTGGCTTTCCCTACTCCAGCTCCAGGATCGGTGGGCCACCGTGCAGAGGATGATGGTGGCGAGGGCCACAGGTAGGTGGCCCTGAGAGCTACCTCCCCACCACCAGCCCAAGGCCCCCGGTTTTAAGGGCCAAGTGTGGGAAGTGTGGACCCTTCATGTCCTTGGCTGCTGCCCACCCAGCAGCCCCTGGCAGCTAATGGTGAAGCAGGTGGGCCAGGGCTCCACCCTTTTTCATGTTGAGAAGTTGGGCGGGGGGAGGTAGGGGGTGGGGGCCAGTGATTCTCTTTGCAACCCCAATCCGGCCCTACCTCCCCACCCTTTGCTGGCTGGCCACATTTATTCTCTACACCACAGCCATTTCTAAAATGCAAACTGCCTGCTGCCCTTAGGTTAAAGGCCTGGCCTCCCCCGAAGCCCAGGGATGGTGACCAAAGCCAGAAGGAACTAGAGAAAGTGAAACTGAATAACTGTGGCCTTGTCTGTGTGCGTAGCCCCTGTCAGGAGCATGTGAAGTGAGGAGGAGGAGGGTGAGGAGGGTCAGAGGGCAAAGTCCGAACTGTCTCAAGGTGTCAGCATCGTGTGAGGAACAACAGAGGATGAACACTGGCCCACAGGGCAGACATAGTCATCCTGCGTTACCAAGTAGGAAGGAAGACGTGCCGGACACCTGGGCGTGGAACCCAGGCCAATGGGTGAATGTGTGTATGTCCATAAGCCTCTGTGTCAGCATGTCCTCGCCCTGGGGCAGACCAGCAGCAAAGGCAGACAGGACACTGTTCACCCTCTCCTGGACACTTTCTGGTCACCGCAGCAGTGCCACCCCCTTAAGCAGTAACCACAGGCTTCCTTGGAAATAGGTGCTTGGCCTTTGGGTCACGAGGCCGGTGAGTGTGAGCACTCCCGCACATCCCACTACCAGCAGAGGTGGGTTCCAGGCCCAGTGAAGCCACGGCCTAGATCCCAGAGCTGGGCTGCTGCCCAAAGTGCTGCCGGCTGAGCTGCCCAGAGGGACCAGGTGGCCCTAGTGGCCCCTGCACCATCCCTTCTCAAGACCGGAGCCAACATGGATCCATAGGTCACTCCTGGTTCCTTTCTGCTGGCTGTTACCTCAGTCCCCACTTGACCTAACCCCATCTTCCTCCTTGGCTGAGTCTAATGCTGCCTTTAGGTGGCAAGAATTCTCAGAGTTAACAGTCCCAGTCCTCAGCCTTGGAGTTTTGAGCTGCTAACTGGTTTGGAGGTACAAGTTTTACTACTGCTCACCTGCCTCCCTGCTGTGGGACACTGGCTCTGTGTGACGTGTGCCTGGGCGGCCTCTCTGCCAAGAGCATACCAGCCTAAGACACTGGGCCTTCCGGTCTCATGCTGGCCAGCTTCTTCTCCCCTCCTAGACAGCTAAGACAGCGAAACATGCTTCTCCTCCCCAGGTATACAGACCTCCAGCTACAACCCCACTTCATTCTCTCTCATATGCTAGAGCTTCTGGTACCCAGAAATTCTTTAGACTGTGCTTTATGGCTACAAGGTATCTTTGACATCACTGAATCCAGCTGTTTTGCCTGTTTGACCACGAGTGAGGACACAGTGGTGGGGAACAGGGAAGGGACACGCCCAGGGAAACACAGCCCGGCTGCTCTGGGCAGCACTCGATGCAAGCATCCCTGTCCCTCGGGCTGTCTGCCTCGACAGACAGCCGTGCCCGTGCCACGAGCACCAGCACGTGGGCCTCTGGCATGTATACATTCCCGCCAGTGCCTTACTAAGAGGGAAACGGCCACCTTGGGAGGGCCATGTCCACATCCCAGTCATCGCAAGGCCGCCATGGACGCCAGGGCTCTCACGGACAGGCACTGCTGCAGCCGCAGTCCACATCAGCTCAGCTTACCTGGCACTTCCAGCCTGGGGATCAGGAGCAGAGCTGGCCACAGAGGGAGAGAACCGAGGATGAGGCCAAGGGACAGGGCAGCTTCCTGGGGAAGACACGCCAGCATCTGGGCCAGGTGCTGTTAGGGATCTCCCCGGATGGGAACATAGGAGAGATGGAGACACAGGTTGGGTGGGGGGGGGGGGGGGGGGGGGGGAAAGCTGGGACATCAGGGACAGCCAATGGGACCATGTGGAGGGGCCTCTATGGAGAGAGAAGGGGGAGAGAGGCAGGGCAGAGAAGGAGACCAGCAGGCTATGAGGCCTCTCGGGGTAAGCTGGGTCTTGGGTGTGATTGATAGGGACCATGAGAGCCTCCTTGGAGCGAGATGGCGCTTACACTGGGCTCCTCTGAGTCCACCCCCACGTCAGGGCTGGGAATGAGAGCTGTGTCCAGGTTTCTAGAATCGCCCACTCTTTGGAGGACTGCTGAGCTGCTTCCGCTTCATCTCAGGAGGGAAGCCTGCATCCTAGAAAAGCCATGTCTGACATGCACACTGAGAAAACTAGGACAGTCTTATCTGTCGTCTGACCCCAGGTTCCTAATAAATGGCCTTTGTGGGCTTGGCAGTGGGGAAGGGAGGCAGCTCTGGCTCTTCTGGCTGGTCTGCTAAGTGAGGGGGCAGTATTAGGAACCTCAGTAGAGTGAGGTTCAAGCCATGAGTGGCTGTAGTGGCCTGGCGCCTGTCAGGTATCTTCCCTGGGTAGCCCGACACAGGATCCTCGTGCAGGGAGAGGCCCAGATGAATGGGCACCAACCACAAGACAGAGGTGAGGTCCTAGGCACAGCTGGCACACCTCTGTGCACATTTGTGTTCCCAAGCAAGCCCACCACTTTCTCCTGGTCAACGTTGGCCACAAGCAGAAGCCCTTCACATCTTGTGTATAATAACTCAGAAGGGGAACCAACTCGTCCAGACTCACCCTGCAGAGCAGAGCTCAGTCTTCAGCCTACAGAGGTACTCCCAAAGCAGAACACATTTGAGATGTGACCAGAAGATGGGACCCAAGCGCAGCACCCCTCCCGTCCCCTCTCTAGAGCGATGTGCAAACTGTTATCGCAGGATGCTCCTGCTGGCCCATGGCAGAGGGTCTAAGCTCAAACACAGCACTCTTCTATGAGCCGAGCCACACCAGGCTTCAGGGAACATGTGTCTAATTCCTCTGTGGCCAGGACCTACCCTCCTCCAGACTCCCCTCTGACACTCCACAGGGCTCTTCCTAGCCCTACTCCAACATTCTCCCTAACCTCTCTAGCCCTCAGACCCTTCTCCAGGCCTTTCCTCTACACTGCATAGCCCACTGCTCTGAGAGCTGCCCGCTTGACCACAGCACTGCTACCAGTACACCCGTGGTGGGCACCCCACTACCACAGGACAGAGCCAGCCTGCTGACCATAGATACACATGGCCTTGAGGACAGGCCCAGTCACCCTCTCTACCCCTGTCTGCCCTGAGCCCCGTCAGGACCCTCACACCTCACACGGCCTCCCTCAGTTCTCTCTCCTGAAATGCCTTCTCCCTGGTCTAACAATCTGAGCAACTTCCAGATCAGTCCAGGCCTCCAGGAGCATTCCTGATTCCGTGCCCCCCTTCCACTCGCTGAGAGGCTGGTAGATACCCCTCTCCTGCACCCACGGCTGAGACTCACAAAATAGTATACTCTGGGTGCCTGGGCTAAGCGCTGGGGATGAAGCTGAAGGCAGTGGGCTCCTGTGCTCCGCTCGGCTATCTCCTGTCTCTCAGGAGAGGGGGCCTCACCTCCCGCCCTTGGGGCCAGCCTTCCATTTCAAAGGCCTCCACAGCACTACCTCATTGGGTTTCCCACACCCCTGCAGCAGGGCCAGGTTTATTCCCCACTCTGAGGAGCCTGGGCCTGAGCCTCAGCCAAAGCAAGGCGTGGAGCCCAAGGCTAGCCCCCTTCCTCTAAGTAGATCCAGGTGGGTAGGGAATAAAGCCCGGCGCTGGCCTGATGGGACAGAGGCGGCCAGGTCCGACAGATGCTTCTGCTGCCTGGGGTTCCCGTGGCCAGTGCTAAGTGGGCCTCCCCTGCAGCCCAGAACTGGCCCTTACTTGTACTTGTCCTATGTGGGGAGCTGGAGGAGCGGGCTGTGGCTGGACAGAATCTGTGAGTCTGTGCTGTCGCTGGGCACACAGCGATGGGCTGGAGTTCATGGGGAAGTTCCACCTGCTCTGACATACCCTAATTTTAGACTTCTTGTACATACTCAGAGACCAGCATTTTAAAATCTGTCTTTAATCGACCAAATTCCTATAGTTCCTTCAAGAGGCCTTCGCAATTGGTTCTGATCCATCTCACCTTCTCCTCCACTGACCCTAGTGAACCCCGTCACCCATGTGCCTTATGTCATCAGGGTCCCTTCCCCCAGCTCCCTCCTTCTCCTGCAGGGACCCTTCTGGACCCTCTCTGGGTACAACTGCCCCAGGGTACATGGCAGGCAGTACCATTATAACCTCATGAGGCAGGTCTGGTCAGCCCCACTGTGCAGATGAAGAAACTGAGCCTTACCAAACCTGACTGGCTTGCCCAGGGCCACCCAGCTGTATGGGTGGAGCCAGGTTGGGAGCAGGGCCAGGGCCTGCCCTTGTGAGGGAGTCCTTGCTCCGCCCCCAGGGGTACTGGTGGCCACAGCCTGTCACCATGGAAACCAGGCAGGGACTCCTGGAGCTGGAACTCTGGTTTGGATTTTAAACCCAATTCCGCTCTCTCAGAAGCAACTTGGTCAAACTTTCCAAAGAGGAACAGTGGAAAAGAAGGTGGGGGGGAGGGGGAGGAGGAGGAGGGGGAGGAGGAGGAGGAGGGGGCGGAGGAGGAGGAGGTGAAGGAGGAGGAGGAGGCGGCGGCAAATTTCCAAACTGAAGCCACCCCAGAAAGTAGGCCTGGCCACTGAGTTCGGGACACCTTGTCTGGGTTGGCAGAATGGTGGCAGGGCAGAGACCCCGCAGCCTCTCCTGGGCTCCTGCCCCTCCTTCTTGGGAGCCTGAATAGGGCGGGGCGGGGGGGGGGGCGGCCAAAGCAGGTGGCACCCAGCCCTTCCTGTCCGCTAGAGAGGCTGTCCTTTCATGTTTCCCAGCGGGGCATGTGTGAGAGGGTTCTTTTGGAAAACAGGCTGGAAAACCACTGACCTCATCCACTGGCCCACCTTTGGAGATGGTGAAACTGAGGTCAGCAGGGGCCAGGACCAGGAAGTCAACAGCAAAACTATACTCTGAGGTCAGGGCACCATCCATCTGGTCCAGAATGGGGTACACAGGGCAGATGTGTGGATCAGGCCCAACTTGGACCAGGCATGTGGTACCCCCCATCCCAGCCATGCTTGAGCGCCCCCTGCCATCTACAAGCCCCAGCCACACCTGTAGCGGCTCCTGGCTTGAGACACCCCCATACAAGGCAACCTCGCCATCATGCACAGTAGAAGATGGCTAGGAATGTGACCTTCAACTCTGGGGCTCAAGAGTGGCCCAGGCCCCCAGAGAGCTTAAAGCAGCCCCGTGCTCACAAGAATCCATCATGAGCAAAACCTGGCAGCCTTATCATCACATATGCTCTTGTGTGGAAACATCTCTGGGCCATGGGAGGTACTGTTTGAGCCCCTCACAGGGGTTCCTATGGCCTATGGCCAATGCCCATTGCCTCAGGAAATCCATCCCCCTGGCTTCCACTCAAGCTTGGGCTGCCTCAGATGGCCAAAGGCTGTGGGCAGCTCACCCCCGGGCCCCCAAGTTCCCTCAAGGGAACCGATGACCTGCCTGAAGGGACACCCAGGAAGCTCTGGCGAGGAAGGGGAGGCAAACGGGCAGGGAGTAGATGCTAAAGGGCTGCTAAATGGGCACAGCTCTGGGGAGGGCAGGCAAAGGCAAGCACATACATCCTGCCCTTTCTTCTGTCCCCACCCCTGTTGCAAGACCCCTTTGAGACCCTCAACTGCTCTCCGCCCCTGCCACCTCCCACATCTGGAATCCTCCCTGGTTGGATGATGCTACTACTTCCTGTTTTTATCATGTAGGTGGGTCTTTTTTGGAAACAGAACAGGAATGTTCAATGGTGACAACAGCCCAGCAGTCACCAGTTGTGGCGAGGGCCAGGCAGAGCAGCCACACGCTCTGGTAGAGGTTAGGCCCAGAAAAGGCCACATCCAGGCTGCACAGGGCTACTCCTTGGGGCTCAGATATGTGGCCTGTGACCACCTCAGCACAGGGGTGGCACCACAACACTCTTGAGTGTTAGGTGCTGGACACGCCCACCTCCCATCTCCCAGACGAGGAAATGGAGTCTGAGCAGTCATGTCCCACCCTGGTACTTCCACACCCTGGCTCTGTCAGCGGGTAGGCTGGGTCCAGGGGGACGGCACCATGGCAAGGAGCTAAGCCCTGGACTCATTCCCTACGCCACCACTCCCCGGCTCAGTGGCCCGGGGCTTGCCACCTCTGATTCCTCATCTGCAAACAGGGTAACGCGGCACCCCTCCTTCCTGCAAGGTCTGGATGGGGCCAGCTGCTTGGAGCCTAGCGAGCAGGATGAAATCCCGGGCGGAGGTGGGCAGTCATGTCTGCAGGCCCCCTCCTGTCTGCCCTGGGCCCCACGACCAACAGCACAGGCTCTGTTTGGGCTCTGACCTCAAACCTTGCCAGGCCAGGTGCAGGCTGGGTGTGGGTGGGTGTGGGTAGGGGCAGGGAGAGGTCTGAGCTCTCTGAAGCCGGGCTCCATGGGACGGGAATCCCAGGCTGAGGGATGCTGGGCCTGGGCTGTCACTGTTCTCAGCCTCAGCTTGCTCATCATGAGATGGGGATCATGGGGTTGCAGTGAAGAGTAATGAAGGAGGTGCCTTCCACCCCCGAGATTCTCTGCACCCATGGAAGCAAGCCCTGTGGCCTCCCTCCCCTCCCTGGCGGGGGCCCACTCACTGACATTTTTTCCCATCTCAGCTTAGGAGCCAGGTCATACCCACCAACTCGCCCCCACATCCTGAGGATGGGGCCTAGGGAGGGCCTGCCAGGGAGCCTCCTCATCTTCCTGGCCCTGAGATGGGGTGCCTACAGCCTCAACAGTCATAGCCCTCCCTCAGGCTCTCCCCTCGCTCCCAGCCAGCCTCAGGTCCTTGGTCTGAGTGGGCCACCTGCCCTGTTCTGCTCTCCAAAGCCTTGCCAAGGCCTCCTCCTAGAAGTGCACCTCTTCCTGCTGCCCTCAGCACAAGGGTGCTGCCCCTCCAGATGGCACTCCTGGGCCTGGGGCAGTGTCCTAAAGGGATAAAGCTAAAAGCTCGCTGCCCAAACTGAGACAGTTACGTGCAGTGCCTCAGAAAGATGCGGCAGGGACACTTATTCAAGAGCAAGCCTCTAAAAAATAACTTGCAGTGGGAAAAGAAGTCCACACTGGAAAATGTTCTTCTCTTCAGGAATGTTAAACAGCAAGCTCCTGAGTGAGCACCCCCAGTGGCTGGGTGGAGGGGGCTGTGGGCTGAGGTCAGTTCTGGACATGTACACAATCACTGCCGGCCCCCTGGGCTGGCCGGAAACTCTGGAGTGGAAGCTGGACCGCAGGATGTGGGTCCCGGGCCTGGACTCCAGTCTGGGATCTGCCATTTGCTGGCTGTGTGGCCCACGGCAAGTCACAGCTGTGCCACCCGCAGGGGTCTCTGCACCCCTCCATGGGACTGGCACGGTGGGCAGTTGCGGGACTATCATGGTGTGTGAGATTGCGAATGCCAAGGGCTTAAACACATCATCTCCTTCTGCCCAAGCGTCCCGGCACTGCCACAGCCAGGGATCCATGTCTGGAGATGGAAATTGTCTCCAATGGTCAGAAAAGACTATACTCTGGGGGATGATCATCTAAAGGCTGCTTACACCGGATTATTGGTGGTTTTTAAAAAATTCTAGCTGTGAATGAGGGCAGCTGGGCTGGGGCAGGGATTGATGATTGTGCTGTGGTCCTGTCAGGGTAGAGGTTTGGTTGTC
Organism: Panthera uncia; assembly: GCF_023721935.1. NCBI lineage: Eukaryota > Metazoa > Chordata > Mammalia > Carnivora > Felidae > Panthera > Panthera uncia. The sequence continues at coordinate 72,679,822 of NW_026057586.1, forward strand.
CTGTGGCCTTGTCCCTACTGCCCCACTGCATGCCAGCCCCTTGGGCCGGGATACTTGCAGCTTCTCAGGTGGGAACTAGCCCCTCCCCACCTGCCACTTCTTGGGCTCAGGCTGTCCCCACAGACAGGGAGGCAGGGATGTGGACGGGAAGGCCTCCAGCACCTGCTCCAGGCTGAACCTGAGCCCAGCAGGCCGGAAGCTGTGAAGTTCAACAAGGCTTGCAGAGCTTTGCAGGACATGGGAAGGAAGGAGAACGCGGGGATAAGCTAAGAAGCCACACAAGTTTGCTAACCTTTTTAAGACTCTTAAAAACCGGACCTTTTTTCCCTGGAGAACTTGAAGTGAATCTTTTGTTTACTTTTGCAACTGGCCCATAGATCATCTCAACAATGCTAAAAATAGCACCACTGCAGCCATTTCTACTACAGCCAAAGAGCTCAGATTTCCTCAATTTAAACTTTTCCCTTCTTTTCTGTTCTCTAACTCTCACCATGAGGTGACTAGGTTTCCTTCCACCCCGTGGACGGCGCTGCTGCTCGGCTCTGGGGATCTTTGTGAGGATGAGGGGGAGGCCAGGACACCTACCACAGTCCCCTCCACCGAGGGCAGGGCCAGGAGCACAGCCTGAGCCCGTTCCTTGCTGGCCAGGTGGGATACCCGCAGCCACTGGGGACTTGGTACCATGGGGGGAGAGGAAAGCCACAACAAACTTCAGATAATTTCCTCTGAGAATCAGATGATATGGGTGCATAGACAGTAGTGAGATGATGAGCAGTGGCCCTTCAGCGGCATCCTGGCGTCCCACGGTCACACATGTAGACCTGGGGCCCACGCACTGGGCAGGAATGTGTGGGACAGTGGACCTGGTGCAGCAGAGCAGAGCTGAGCTCCAGGCCAGGCCCACCCCTGCCTGCGTGCACCCCCATCCTTCCTGTCCCGCATCCCACTGGTCTGTGGGGGCCCTGCGTCCCTCCTCTGCCTATCTCTAGGGCCCATCCACTGGCTGCCATGCCCACTGCCCCAGCTAGGTTCAAAATGCCTGGGTCCCAGCTCAAGTGCAGACTTGCTGGGGAGCCAAGCCTCGGCCACCATAGCATGACTGCTGGCAAGTGCTGCTGCAGAGGCATCCCACTCTTTTTGGTGGCATCCTCTCCCAGTCCCCAGAGCAAGCACATCAGCCGGGGAGTGGCCTATGAATAGGGCCTGAAAACAGGGTCACAAGCTCTGCTGTCCAACAGGGGAAGCCAGGTCAGAATGGTGGACACAGGGTAGGAAAGGCCTTTTGATTTTGACAGCTCATAACACCTGTTGGTGTCAACTTCCCCTTCTGTACAATGGGGATAATAATAGTATCTTAACCACATAGACATGCTGTGGAGAATCAAAGGCGGCACCCCAAATAAAGCCCCCAGCGAGTGCCCATAAACAGGGCCAGTCCTGCCATTGCCAGGGCCTGGCCGGGCACAGATGCTCTGGCACTGTGGCAACAGTGAAAGCCTCCACTATTACTGTGCTCTCCTCTCAGGAGCTGCAGCCCCTGGGTGGAGCTAGGCAGGGACTGTCTACCACAGACAGGTGGCCCAACCCAATCGTGCCCACACATGCCCACACTAGTATCCACACCAGGCAACAGTGCAGTCCCAGCCCTCTGGGTGGCCCTGGTCTATACCATGGCCCAGCTACTGACTCCAGCCCTCATCCACCTGTAGTCCCAGACCCACCTGCTGGGGCAGGGCTAGATGCCCATGTTCCCGTGCCCATTGCTACACCATCCTCTCTACCTAGCCAATGAACAATTTGGGCAACACTGCTGCTTAGGCCAATCCCAGTGTAGGGGCCAACCTTCCCTGGCTTTCCGTTCTTCTTCCCGTATGTGTGACCACCGGCTACCACCCATGGGCTTCAGCACTACATACAGTGAGGCCAACATTCCTCCTCCAACACTAACTGGTCATGGGACCTCAGCCAAGGTACCTTACCTCCTGGCACCTCCATGAAATGGGCCTGCAGACACTGGACCTCACTGACAATGTAACTGGCCCAGGGCCTGGCACACAGCAGGTTTAACAAAGGGGCAACACATTCCTAGAGGTGTGGGCACCGGGACAAGCAGAGGTGGAACCAGAACTTGTCACAACCAGTGCTGAGAGCAGAGAAAGTGACATGCGCGGACTGACTTCAGGAAAGGTGTGGGTCTGTTGCCAACCAGGGGCTTCCTATCCCGATGTTCCCTGGCCCTGACCCGAGAGGGTGGGCGGGACTCTGCACTGGAGCGCCCCACAGGCTGGAACACCCTACGCTGGCGCTCCTGGGGCTTGTTTACTGCTGGGAGGCAGGACAAATGTGCCGCTGTCAGGGGTGGTGTAGGGTATAATTAACTGGGTGGAGACCAACACCTCGTCCCTGGGTCGTGCCTTGGTCTTCCCTGATGACTGCCTGTTGCAAAAGGCCCTGAACTTGGGACTGGCATCTGGGGGTGGGTGTCAGTGACTCAGCTCCAGGGGTAGGTGCAAGTGAGGCAAGAGCTGCCCACGAGCCCACCAGGCATGGTGCCTCTTGGGAATTAGGAGCGTGGTGGGAAAGAAGGGCCAACTGTGGCCCTGCAACAGGAAGCAGACATCTTGGGCACAGACCCCAGGGCGTGGCCAGAGCTCACCCAAGTCAGGATGGTGCCTATCTCCCCCACTCTGGAGCTGCTCAGTTCCCAGTTAATCCTGTCCCAGGGAACCTTCGAGGGTGGGAAGAATTCATAGTCTCTAAGCACGCCTCGCCTATTGGGCACTGTGCCAGAGGGATGTGCTGGGATGCTTTTCTAGATGAAGTCCCCGCCTGGGAGTGCCCAATGTGCTGGATTCCAGAGGCTGTGCCCTCCTCAGCACCACTGGCCTCTATCTGGACCCCTGGCTCTCTCCCGAGGGCCAGGGCACTGGTGGAAGTCTGGCCTGTACAATAGGCACTGTCTCAGGCCCGGCAGTGCATTAGGCTCAGAGGCTGGGCTGCCTGCCTGGGAGGTGGGCCTGCTGTGCCTGCCCCTCCCTAATACTAGGTATCCGCTCACTGGGTAGGTAGAGGGGGACTCCCCCAAGTTCATACAGCCAACTGGTGGGGTTAGAGTAGAATGGGTGTGACTGATTCTTGCCTGGATAGATGGAGTGCTGGAGGTTTTAGAGACCTTCTCTCCTTCCCCCCAGGTCTGGTGGGCAGCTCTCCCACCAGTGGGCTGCCTAGCTTATGGGGGCCTTTCCTCTCACATCGGGGCCCTCAGTGAGTACTCAGGCTCCAGGGCTGGCAACCACACAGCACAAGTGCTTAAAGAACAAAGACAGCTCGTGATGACTATATCTCCCAACACTTGAAGCAACATGGTGTCAGGACAAACAGAACCACAAGGCCCATGTGGTGGCTGCTGGGTAGGAGTGCACGCCAGAGCCAGGGCCAACAGAGGGACTAACCATGGGTACAGGAAGGGGCTCGGCTTTCCCAGTCACCCCATAGATAGGCCAAAATTAAACCAATGGTTTTGAGTGCAAGGAGGCGGCAGGGAGGGGGCTGGTAGGAGGGAACCTGGGCAGTTGCTGAACCATCTGGCTCCTGACGTGTAGAGGCACTGGTTGCCGAGGGCCTGTGACTGGGCCTCCACTCTCGGGCACTTGCCCTGGAGACTTGCACAGGTGAGGAAGGAGACCAGGGAAGGCCATGTTTTTGTACCAGTGGAGAACTGGAAGCTACCACTCCACTGGGAAGAGGGTAGGTAGGTAAGCCGGAGGACAGACAGGGGAGTACTACAAAGCACTGACCAAGGGAGAGTGAGCAAGACCTGCGTCCACAGGCACCAAAGGCCAAGCCAGGCCGCACAGAAAGGGGCCCATGTGGTGGGCAGGGACGGCCATGTCTGCATTTCAGGCTGCCCCACCCGAGCCAGAGCAGGGCCTGGAGCCTCCAGAGGGCCCTGGCCAGGTGACAGATGGGGCTCCCACCACATACTGTCGCCACACCCCTTCTGGTGCCGGCACTGCCCTCCACTAGCACCACTGGGATCCACGATAAGCCCTAAAGCCCCATGCAGGCTGATTCCTGATCCTAAGGGTGAGTTGTGTGATGTGCCAAGGGTGTGCTTGGTGGGGGCTTCCATCCACTTATTGTGACCCCCCTGCCAACAGGCAGCCTTGTGGAGTGGCCAGGGGCCGAGCCCACCCAAGAGTCTAAAGTCTGTGCTCTTCTCAGTGGCCCCAGGGCCTGGGGACCTGCCCTGGGTGCTGCTGGCCACGGACTGCTTGCCTGAGCTGCAGGCAGACCCCCACATAGGGCGAGAGTGGCTGTGGGGGCACTGTGGCAGGGCAGCCAAGCCCCAGCAAGCCAGCATCTCACCTCTACTCCCTCAAACTCCGGCCACAGCCACTGCCCACCCTACACAGTCTCAGACGCAGGAAGCAATGCTAGTTGGGCCTTTGGTTTCCTTTGCTTCTTTCACAGTGGTTGGAAACTGGGTTGAAACAAGAAAAAACCCTGCCTACTAAAATAAGCAAACATTTTGGGAAAGGAGAGAGAGCCATCTCTGGCTTGGTTACTATGGGAACGTTTCTGAATCAACTACAAGAGGGAGAGAAGTTCACTCTGGACAGAAAAGCCCAGCTCTAGCCTATGTAAGCCCACCTGTCCAGAGGTGCACACACCTGCATAGGAAGCTGTAGAAGCTTCTGGGCACTCAGAGATAAGCCCTCAGCTTCCACAGTGTGCTTTGAGCCTGCTTTCCTGGCCCCCTCTGCCCAGAGAGGTACAGTCCCCTGCCACACCCCCCTCCCCGCCCTGCAGCCCTCTCAAGGCTAGCACTGGCTCAGGAGGGCTCATATGTCCCCCAGGCGCAACCCCCACCTCGATGCCTCCTGTCCCGGGCTTTCCTGTCTTCCCAGCCCCTGTTCTGCACAGCTGGCCTGAGGGGCCACCTCTGAATCACACAGCCACATGCCTCCTGCTGGTCCCGCCCCGAGGCTGTCAAAGAACAGGCGCCAGGGCCCAGGCCAGGCCCCCCCGGTGCAGGGAGGGCTGCAAGACCTCAACCAACAACGTTCAACAACTCTGGCTCTGTTTTGGCAAAGACCAGACGGTTCCGCCTGGTGGGAGAGGGCTGAGGTAATGAGGCCCTCAGCTGGGGCTCCAGCCCGCTCCAGAGCTGGAGCCATGGCCCAGGAGCTCCAACCTGCTCGGCAGACAGCCCGCAAGCAGGGCTTTTCCACGGCAGAGGAAGGGGGTGGGCTGGGAACCGTTCCCTCTCAGTCAAGTTGTGGAGCAGTGGGGCTGGAGATGCGCCAAGCTCATTCCTCTCTCTCACATGCTCATCCAACCACACTGCTGCGCCCTGCTACACGCCACGTCTACACTGCTACAGGGCCCCCGCCAGCAGTGCAGAGGGCCCGATAAGCCCCATGTGCAAGGAGACCCCACGAGGAAAGTCACACTCATCCGCCCTTCAGCACCCATCGCGTTGTCTAGCCCTTCACACACAGTGTTGCCTCAGGCATGGCCCAGCCTTGAGGAGATTCCCCCCAGAGGTGCCTCTAACCCCGAACCCCGGGAGGCCTCCCTGTCTTGTTTCTGGCAGAACAGCATCTACTCTGCCTCCAGCACATCCAAGTTCCTCAAGGGTTCCCTGACTCTCCCATGTGCCTGACGGTGTCCTACAGAGGCCCTGTACGGAGGGACAGGCATGTGGGGTTCTACTGTAAGCCTGCAAGTATCCTGTGGCAGGGGCATCACGGCAGCCAGCACTGGCTGGACCAGGAGGACATGCCTAAGGACCATCTGTTACGCGAAAAGGCACGAATGGAAATCAGTCTACAAACAGCAAGCACCTCCTCTGGGCCAGGCAAAGACAGCTAGGGACTCAAAGAGGAACACGGCACAAAGACATGGACAGGAAAGCCTACCACAGCCTGCCTGGGAGCCCAGAGACCGGCCCCACGTATGTGCCCACTCAAGGAGACTGTGGCCCTCACATGACACAATACTGGGTGGCAGCTCCAAATGTGAGATGGCCTATGCTCCTCACAGGGAAATTTCTGTAAGACTTAGCGTCAGCAAAAAACCCCAAGTTGCTGAAAAGCATGTGTGCACGTACACACACACACACAATTTTCTCAAGCTGCATGACAAACTTGTCTGATTTTGCACACACACCCCTGAAAAAAGAGAACAACCCAACCATGCAACAGAAGCACTTCTGAGAAGGCCACCTGTTCCATTGTGTGTCTGGACTGTTTGCAGTGACAATGTGGTCCCATGTGACTCACACAATTTTCAGAAATTGTCATTAAAAAATAACGGGAGGTTTAAAAAAAAAACAACAAAATGGGACATCTGAGTGGCTCAGTTGGTTGAGCATCCATCTTCGGCTGGGGTCATGATCTTCGGGTCTGTGAGTTCAAGCCCCGCATCAGGCTCTCTGCTGTGAGCTTAGGGCCTGCTTCAGATCCTCTGTCCCTCTCTGACCCTCCCTGGCTTGTGCACTCACTCTCTCTCTCTCTCTCTTTCTCTCTCAAAAATAAATAAAGATTGGGGCACCTGGGTGGCTTAGTTGAGCGTCCGACTTCGGCTCAGTTCATGATCTCAAGGTTCGTTCAAGCCCCACGTCAGGCTCTGTGCTCACAGCTCAGAGCCTAGAGCCTGCTTCGGATTCTGTGTCTCCCTCTCTCTCTCTCTCTCTGCCCCTCCCCCGCCTGCGCTCTCTCTCCCTCTCAAAAATAAACAAACATACATTTACAAATAAATAAAGATTAAAAAAAATAATAATGGGAGGGTCCCCTAGTCCAGGCCCTTGAGGATGATGAGGGGGGCTGCCCAGAAAGCCCCTTGGGTGAGTGACACCAAGGATTGGCGGCCCAAGACAGTGGGGTCTTTGCGGGACGGCAGGCCAGGGTGCCAGATGCCCCTGCCTTCACCCTCCCTATACCTCCTCACAAGTGCTAGTAGCCTGGTGCCTTTAGCACCCAGGCTAAGGCATCAAACCCCAATGCACACTGGCAGGGAGAAGAGCCAGCCTGCTCCTCCCGACCTACAGCCCCAGCTGTCAGTGACATGGCCCCATCCCAGCAGAGTCAGCTGAGGGGGCCCTAAATGCTCCTCTCTAAATGTGGCAGGCAACCATTCCCTCACACTTGGTCACATCTGCTAGACATATTTGTGTGCTGAGAGCGCACAGGGTCAGCACTCTCTGGGTATGAGGCAGGGTGCATCCACCCTGAGGGTCCTCCCACAACAGTGGCAAAGACAGGGCAGGGTGGGCTCAGCAAAGGCCATCCTGTCACCAAGAAGCTGGGAGCACCTGTCCCTTGAGTACAGGGATGCAACGGGGGTATAAGTGTCTGTTTGGCCTCGGGCTGGAGAAACACGAGGAGCCCCAACCCACCTCCAAAGAGAAGAGCTGAGAGAGCAGAGGTGGCCAGGACTTGGGCTGGAGAGCACCCGAGGGTGGTAAAAGCAGCGGGTCGTTGGGGAAGCATGGAGAAAAACAGCTGACACAGAGGAGGTAAAAACACCCAAAACATTCAGTCTGTGCTGGGTGTAGCCTGTATCTGCAGGGGCTTCCGGCTACAGGGAGGCACTGCCTATGTGCCAGGCTCACCCAGGGCTCTGCCAGCCTCCTCTCCCACAGGCAGCCTGACTGCCCTTCTACAGAACTCATTTTCTAGATGGCCCCAGAAACCACAGGAGCTGCTACGGGGAGTGAGCCCAATGGGGAAGGGGCCTGGAGCACCCAGCTGCCAGTTCAGATGCGCTCCAGCTCTGAGGTGCCGGCCTCTTAGACTCTATCGTTTGGAAGGGTAAGCAGTCCACCAGGAAGAAAGGGAGGTTGGGTCTCTCTTTACAACATTACTGCGTAGTCTTTGAGGGCAAATACCAGCAATGTAAGAGGGGAGAAGAAGGGAAGTTCTTTTCTTTCTTGAGAGAGGGAGAGAGAGAGAGTACACGCAGAAACAGGGGAGGGAGCACAGAGCCCAACGTGGGCTCAATCCCATGACCATGAGATCATGACCTGAGCCAAAATCAGGAGTTGGACACTTAACCAACTGAGCCAACTAGGTGCCCCAGGAAGCTGTTTTCTTGAGCACTTACCATATGCTAGATCCTGAAGTAGGGTCGCTATACCCCATTATATAACTTGATCCCTATAATACTCTTCAAGGCAGGTAGTAATGGTAGCTCATTTTATAAAGGAACCCAGGGAAGGGGAGTCTGGGTAGCTCAGTCGGTTAAGCATCAGACTTCAGCTCAGGTCACGATTTCATGGTCCGTGAGCTCAAGCCCCATATTGGGCTCTGTGCTGACAGCTCAGAGCCTGGAGCCTGCTTCAGATTCTGTGTCTTCCTCTCTCTCTGCTCCTCCACTGCTCGCCCTCTCTCTCTCAAAAATAAATAAACGTTAAAAAAAATGTTTTGTTTTTTTTTTTAAATAGAGGAACTCAGGGAAACTAGCTAGCTGCCTGGCTCTAACTTCAATTTGGCAGCCACAGAAAAAAGGTTTGCAGAACACTGACAAAGAGTTCTTACAAATCAATAAGGAAAGGACTAACAACCTAATAAGAAAATTAACAGGAGTAGAAATGGCACCGAAAAAAACTAAAACTGCTAATGTGATATCATGGGCAATCCCACTAATAATAAATGAAACATGATAACACTTTTCACCTACCAAAGAGCAAATAAATATGAAAAAAAGTAACAGTGTGGAAGAGGTCTGAAAAAAATGAATCTAAGTTTAGGAACGTGGGCTGGATCTTTGGATGGTACTATCTTTCTTCTAGAACTTTAAAGGCACCACAAACTCTTTGACCAGGAAATTGTTTCTAGGAATTTACCCTCTGAATGGATCCCCACATTGGCAAAGATGTATATATGAAACACGGTAACAACAAAAGACTGGAAACCACCTAAATGCCCATCAATGGGGGATGGGCAGGTAAGTTGTGGCACATCCACATGTCAGGAATACTATGCAGCTACTAAAATGAACGAACAAGTTCTAAAACACTCTCCAAGATACGTTCTTAACTCAAAAAACAAAAAACAAAAAAAACCCCAAAAAACAAAGGTCAGAAGCACAAATACTTAGTCCTTTGGGCACATTTCTGCTCCGGCTTATACATAGGCAGACACCCTCTGCAAGGACACACGCAGGATGAGGAACAGAGGCTGCTGTGGGTGATGGCTGTGGCCTGGGCATCTAGGCAGGAAAGAGTTTCTCTTTCTCTGCCAATCCTTGGTCCTGTGTAGACTGACAGCATCTACTGCTTGTCTATAAAATACCCACAGAGAGAGATGGTAAAGGCAGGGCTCCCAGGCTCCATGGCCCCTGCCTGGCCACTAGAAGGTCATAGCCTGGAGAGGGGAAGAGCCACGGACCCAAACATGTTACCACCTGGCTGGCTCTCAGTGGGGAGGCCCCTACTGCCACGTGCCTCAAGAACCAGCCTTTGACACACCCCTCCAGCCCCAAGACCTACTCTCCTCAGCTCCTGTCCAGGCCAACCCCACCCTTCAGTTTTTATACACATAACAGGGAATCCGGGAAAACAGAGAAGCAACCATAGCTCAGAGGGTCTGGGTAACTTGCCAAAGCCACCCAGCTGGGAGCTGGCTGTCCTGGGAGGGGTGGATGGAGACTTCCAGGTGGAAGAGTGAGGGGTCAGCTATCTCTGTGCAGGACACAGCAAATGAGGGAAGGCTGGGCACAGGTGGGGTGGCCAGGCAGGGTAGATGTGGGCTTAAGGGGACCTCAGGGATGGAAAGCAGACAAGCCTTGGTGACAGGCCATGTCCTGGCCAAGGGGTGGGTCTCTATGCCACACAGAACGTCAATGCTGGAAGGGCACCGAAAGCCCAGCACTGTCCAAACTTGTTTTTCAGGCAGTAGACACGGCTTCAGTCAGAATCTCCTAGGTGCCCAAGACCACATGGGGGCCGACGGAGCTGCTCCAGAGGAGCAGACCATGAGCCTGGAGCCCCTTCACCACTGCCTGCTGTTGCCCCAGAATGCCTGGAGCTCTAGAGAACGCACAGAGCTTATCCATGCCTCTACCCCACAGACGGGCAAACCAGTGCCCAGAGAGTGCAGCGACTTGCCAGAAGTCACTCGGCAAGCACGGCCCCACTCCCGAGTCTGGCGCACTCTCGACTGCGCCACCCTGCCCACCCTCTGAGGATGCCGCAAAGCCGTGGTCCTGGGAACACCCGCCCAGGGAGGCCATTCGCACACCTCCAGCGCAAAGCAGTGCAGCAAGCAGCCTCGGAAATCAACAAGGCAAAGTACTCACGTTGAAGAAATTGGTCTTGTTCCTCTCGCAGAAGAGCCCCTGTGCCGGCATGTGCTGCAGTTGTTGCCACGGGATACCGCTGCCTAGCAACACGTCGCGGGCCCACTGGAGGTTCTGGGGAAACAAGAAGTAGGTTGGAAGTGAGTGTGTGGGCAGCTCGCGGCGCCCACGGGGAAGGGAGGCAGTCCCCTCCTTCCTGGCTGCGTTGGCAGAGCGGCGATGAGCAGCGGCTCCTGCAGACACCGATCCCGCAGCTCCAGGCAGCTCTGGCTGTGGGCTTTGATCATCTGGCTGTGGGGTACATTTCCGGAACTGATTTCCTGCCTAGCACCGCTGACTTAGGAGAGTGTGGCCTCGGATTGCCCAAGAAGGGCACAGATAGGGACCCTGCACCCGGATCAGCCTTGAAAAACTGCTACATGGACCCAGTGCCCCACCTTCTGTCAGGGGAACCCCCGCTGTCCCAAAGGGTCAGCCCTGACTTGTCAGGGTGTCAGCAGTACTTATTGTACCTGGTGACACAGCCACCTTGGGCTTAGAAGAGCTGATCTCTGTAGGACACCAGGGGCCTGAGTACCTGGGAGGGGAGGGGGGCTCCATCCACAGTGCTCAGGCCAGTGCTCTCTGGGCAATGGCGCCTCTTGGAACCCAGGCCCAGGGGGCCTGGTAGGGTGGGAACAGGAGCCTACCAGCCCAAGTGTGAGAGGCTGGGTGTACACCTGGCTGCCTTAGCCTTCTCTGGGGCCTTGTCACTGACTTAGAGAGCAGCCCTTCCCCACTGCCGACCTGGCCTGCCACCTTCCTCTTTCCGATCTTTCCTGTGGAGACTCCCATGGCCAGGACCACAGCTAAGCACCCTGCACGCACCATCTCACCCCAGCACCCAGACAGTGTGGTCTTACAAGGGAGAAGCCAGCAGGGGGCAGAGCTGGGACCAGAACCTGGACTTCCCCACACCGGACCTTCCTCTTTCGAGCAGTGCCCACCCTCCCCAGCTAATCAGTACTCCTGCCCTACCCCCATCCAGGTCCCTTCCTTGCCTCTCTCACCCCTCGTGCCAGGCCTTTATCACCTCACATCCCAACTGCTTAATGCCTTCTACTTCTTGGCCTGCAAGTCTGTCCTACCTGCTCCCACTCTGCTCACTACTGGTCAGGCTAAACTTAAGAAAGCCCCCCCTCATCACAACTTCTGGCAAAAGTGCAAACACCAGCTCCCTGGCTTGCTGGCTTGGAGCCCCCGCTGGCCTGCCCTTGAGCCTTTGCTCCTACCCCTGCACAGAGGGATATGCCACAGAGGTTGCTGTCGGAGACCACAGGAGACCCGTCGGAGGTGAGGGCTCCTCCACACCCAGCACCAGACAGGACTCCATGGGAGTCATATAGAAACGTGGGACATATAGAAACGAGGGTCCCTCTGAGAGGGAGACAAGTAAAGTTTCAAGCACACATCTCCTGGATGACACCCTCACAGCTAGCTCTTCTGTGGAAGCCCGAGGGAGAGCATCATCTCCTGGGGGAAACCTGGATGATTAAGCCTGGCAGTGACTCTCAGGCCATTTTCTACAGGGACGTGGCCTGGCTCTGGGAGTGGCTGAAGGCTGAGGACCCGTAAAGTCGAGGCTGCCTTTGCCCAGCAGGTCTAAGCAGGTTCAATGTGGGGCTGGGGGCTAGAGGGTCACGGGCAGCCCGACACATACGAGAGCAGGGCCAATCCCAGGTGGACGAGAGGGCACACACTGTCCACAGCCCTCTGCACAGCCAACCCCTCTAGCCTGAACTCAGGAGGCTTGCTGTTTTGCTCAGAGCCCTCCTTGAGCCCAAACACCTGCTCAGACACATCTGACATGTTGAGATCAGGAGCAGGCTGAGACTCTGACTCTCTTACAGACTCCAATCAAAACACCAAGGCAAGCCCAGAGTAGGAATCACACCAAGGGCCGTGCGGGGGCTGCTCTCGCTGAGGCTCAGCAGCTGTCAGGGAGCAGCAGCCATAGCGATGGTCTCCTGAGACATCACTTCTCCAGCACTCTCAGGTCTTTCTAGGGCCTTGAAGACTGATGCTACAGCCATTCATGGTGAATGATTAGGCTTCCTGAAGGCTGAGGTACCTCCTCTCTGCCCCCTTGTGGGGGAGGCAGAAACAGGCTAAGGAGGGGCTACCTGGGAAGCAACAGTCCCTGACCCTTGACCAGGAGCACAGGGGCCACTCTGCCCCACACAGGAAGAGTGAATACTCAGTCACTCAGTCCCAGCCTTCAACTTTTGAGCTTCAATGCCCCAGGGGGCATGAACCTGCAGTTCACATTCCAATGTCCAGAGCCGTGCCCAGAAGTCTGGCTCAGAGACCCCGCCTCCCAGACCAGTCCATTCAGAAGCCTCCTGAGGTTGGTTACAAGCTTGGCCTGATGCTTCTGCCAGGGGAGGGAGGGTTAGCCATGGACGAACTGAGCACGAAGCAGGGAAACAGCATGGGTCGGGCGTGCTTCATTACAAGAATAAAATCCAACTCAGATTAGTTCAAGCTGATCAGGGCTCCTCTGGGCTCCAGGACACAGGATTCAAAGAGAAGATAAAGCTTCAGACCTCCAGCAGGAAGAGCAACAACTCAGGAAGCCCAGGAGAGAGGCTCACAACCTGTATCAGTACTCAGCCATGATCCCTTGGTCTCAGTGCCACTTGGTTCAAAGTCTCTCCCGGGTGAGATGTGAGAGGCTGCCAGTCTAATCAGCCACGAAGGAGACCCTCACAGAAAGGGACATGAGACAGAAGACCAATACCTGCACTTTGAACATGACAGGTGAGCCCACCTGACCGTGACCATGCAGATAGGGCACAAAGGAGACCCACCTCTGGTCCAGCCTAAGTAGGTCAGCAAAGCCTCTACAGGAGACGACACCAGATGGAGCTGCAGTACGCCCAGAGCCATGCCATAAAAGCCTCTTCTGGGACTCCTTTGGGACTTATGGGAAGTACCCAGTTGACCCCTTTAAAAAGTAGCAGCAGTCTGAGGGGGGTGGGGAAGTAAGGCTCGAAGAAGCATCTCCATGGTGGCTGTTCTCTTAAGAACATCAAGAAAATAGGGGCGCCTGGGTGGCTCAGTCAGTTAAGCGTCAGACCTCGGCTCAGGTCATGATCTCACGATTTGTGGGTTCGAGCCCCGTGTCAGGCTCTGTGCTGACAGCTCAGAGCCTGGAGCCTGCTTCAGATTCTGTGTCTCCCTCCCTCTCTGCACCTCCCCCACTCACTCTCTGTCTCTCTCTCTCTCTTTAAAAAATAAATAAACATTAAAAAAAAAAAAAAAGAACATCAAGAAAATAAAACCCAACAAAGACTTCCATGTGGCTGGGGACACGTGCAAGAGAACAGCACCAGGGCCAGGGTGGAGAGAGTGAGGGGACCCTGCTTCCCTGAGCCAGGTGTCATTCCAGGCACTAAGGCTATGGGACAGGGACACACATCCTTCTATGGCTTCTGTTTCTGCTACCACTCTGCAGCTTCTCCCATGAGTGGTAGCTGCATCTGCACCAAGATGGCCCTTCCCACTGGAACAGTCAGGCGGAAGGTGGAGGACCAGGAAGGGAGGTGGCTGCGGGAGAGGTCCCAGCACTCTTAGAGACCTGAAAATCAGCCACTTGAGAAGAGTGCAGAAAGCATGGGCCTGCCAAACCCGATCAGGATTGTCAATTAGCCTCCTGCAGACTTGGCCCCCACAGACCGGCAGAGAGCAAGGCTCCCCAGCCATCTCCCTGGCCTGCCAGAGAGAGCTGATCGATGGCGAAGGCACACAGTGTCCAGACGGCTCAGGAGAGACCTTACCTAATGCATGTCTGAGGCCCCGGGTGGGAGCTGATAGCGATAAAGAAACCTACCCAGTAACTGACAAGTGCCAGGCTGGGAGGGGAGTGGAGGGGCAGGGAGAGCTGACCCACCATGACACACCTGTACTGCAGTTTGCCCTGCAGCTTCATGCTATGGGGAGGCGAGAGGCACCAGGCCACCTGGCTAAGAACAGCACAGAACTCCTCATCCTATGTAAGTGCCAGTTTACCAAAGAGGAAACTTAGGCTCAGAGAGGTCCAAGAGTTGGTCCGAGGCCCCCAAGCCAGGAAGTCAGTGGCAGAGCCAGGCTTGCACTCTGGTCCAGGAACAGAGGACTCCAAGGCCTGGACTTTTTATCGTGCACCCTCACCCCAGGGTGGGCAAGTCACTTTACAAATCTGCCTGGGGTCATGCTATGTGCTTGAAGCCTAGCTGGCCACCAGGGACAGCTCCAAGGCAGCCTGGTCTCAGGCCCTGAGCAAGCTGTCAACATGCCACTGGCCCGGAGCCTCGGCTTACTGTCACCTCTGGGAATGGGAGAAACACCATGGGGCCACTTGCCAGATAACAGCACCAATCTTCCTGGGATTCATTGGCCCCCTGAGGCTTAGTGCACACACCCTCCTCTGACAGATGGCAGAATGCACTATGCCCTAACAAGGGGCAGATGGAGGGCAGAGCTCTGCTGAGAGGCAGGGAGAAGAATCCCCAGAAGCATATGGTACCTCAGTGTCCACCACCGCCTGTTGCCTGGCATAAGACAGAGGGACCCTCCTGACTCCTCTGTTTGAAGGCCTCAGCTCCCTCAGAGTGAGAGCCAGCTCCATACCTCAGTTTACCTGCACACACTCAGGCTCATCTCTCTCCTTCCCCTCCCCTATCATGTGTGGCTCTCCAGCCACACTTACCTCTGCCCCTACTTTGGTCCCTGCAGGTCTCTCAGCCAGGCACCATCTCACCCCACCCCCACCAGCCCCCTAATACCGTCCCCACAGTCCCATGGTCACCTTAAACAGCCTCTTCTGCTGACTCTCTGATGCTTTTGCTGTCTGCCCCCTCTCATCTGTCACCCCTGTGAGGGCAGGAGCACCATGTGACTTCTTGACTGATGGCTCCTCAGGGGCTAGGTCAGCAGGGGTCCACAGAAAGAATACGACAGATATTGGAAAAAGAGTGAAAGGAGCGAGAAGGTCTGAAGTGCTGAGAAAGGAAGGTACGGCAGTATGTGGGGGGATGGGGGGTGCGCCCAGGACTGGTGTGCCCAGGACTGGAGGCAGGAGTGCTGGGGCAGAACCATCACCCTGGGCTCCTTTATTCAAGGAATCTATAGGAAAAGGGACTGCTTGGGAACTCATGTGCTGGGCAGACTGGAGCATGAAGTCTGTCTTTCAAGACACCCTTCTCTGTTCTTCCTTCAAAACAGTAATTCAAAAGCCCTAGGTTTGCCTGGCAGTTCTCCACAAGGGCATGCAGTGAGTGGTACACAATGAAGTTTGTTGAAGGAATAAATGAATGAGTGCCTGGCAGTCTTGGGAGAGTCCTATAGCCTCCTCGAGCCCTGGTTGCCCACTTGAAGGATGCGGGTGGCGGTGACCATGAGGCCACTCTTAGGGTCAGTTGGAGAACACCAACGATAGCAGAGGAAAGCAGCTGTCTACAAACGCACTAAGTTCCCCACCTGTGTCCTGGGGAGAGCACCCCTGCCCATGTAGCCCCCTCCCCCTGCCAAGCCGGGCCTTCCCACATCTTCTCCAAGGACCTGGACTTGCCCTTGAACTTGGCAAAGTGTGCCAGTGCTCATCCTCTGCCCTCCCCACACGGACCTGAAGAGCCAGGACAGAGGTGCACCCCCTGCTGCTGGGTGGGTCTGACCAGCCAGCGGCACCAGTGGGAGAGCAGAGAGTAGGGCAGGGATGAGAGCAGAGCATTTATCCTGAGCTCCCTCCCTCCGCCCGTGCTGAGGGTCGGCCACCAAGGACCAAAAGCTCTGACAGGCAGCCTGCAGCTGAGGCGCCCCGGGGCTGGCCCAGAGTCCTGCACTAGCCCTGCCCTGTGGGTTCCTGGTCTCCACCCAGGCCACTGTAAATGCCTCCTTCATTAAGGCTCTTCGGATTAGCGGCAGGATGGAGCCATCGAAGGCCTGTGACTGGCAAATCCCTTTACTCTCTACACAGCAGCCAGTCTTTCACACACAACCTTGTGGTAGCTCTCACCTCACTTCAAATGCTGCCCCACAACTCCCCCCTGCCCGATCAGGCCCTCAGGAGCTCTGACTGCATCTTCTTCCCCTCGCCTCGCTGCCCAGCTGGTCACACGGGCTTCTGGCCCACCAGGGCCACTCCTGTCTCAAGGCACATGTGTTGGCTGTGCTGTCCACCCAGAAGCCTCTCCTTTGGCTAGTTCCCTCACCAGCTTCAGGTCTGTGCTTAGAGAGGCCTTCCCAGACCTCCCTGCCTAAATAGCCGCACTCCCCCACTGCAACCCCTTAGCAGCTTTCTCTTTCTTCCAGACACATCATTAACCGCCATCAGGCATGTTTCTACTCTCCATTCCCTCTGTGTGCACTTGAGGGGAGGGGTTTTGCTGTGTACACCACTGTATCCCAGCACCCCACACAGGGCCTGGCACGTGACAACACAGGGGACAGCTGCTGAATGAATGAACCCGCAGAGATGCATAGGAACCATGCCGAGGGGGCAACGAGGGGACGACACTAAAATACAAGGAGTTCTGCCACGTAGTGGTCTGCGGGATGATGAGGTGGTGGTAGTTTGTTTTCTTTCCAAACTGAGTATTATCTGTACCGGATGCTGCTAGTGGAGCACTCAACCCGTTCAAACTGTTGGGATCCAGATCCCTCCTCTTTCCTGAGAGAGGACAAGGAAAGCAGTGGGCCTAATGCAGACCATCGGTGCTCTCTCTTCTGACACCCAAAGGTACAGCAAAATCTTCAAACCACGTTGCAGAGACTTTGGAATGCATAATTGAGATCCCAAAGTTGAGAAAAATCTTCAGTTTCATTTTGTAAATCACAGAAAGCTTAACAAGAGCCTGGCTGGCCAGGATCTGTGGCAGCCCAGGGCTTCTGTGTGGGAACCCTGGGGCACAGCATTGTTTTGCGTATACAGAAAGGGAACAGGGACCGAAGGGATGGTCGGCATGCCCTCCTCATGCCTGGTCCTGCTGTCTGGCCGGGAATGCCACCTGTTCCTGGGACACTGAGTTGCATGTATGCAGCAGGATCTCGCAGGCTGTGCCGGGGGCGGCTGTGTCACAGCCTGGAGGACTCCCTTCACACCCACCCAGTCAGATAGTACACAGCCTTCCTCACAGACCCTCTTGTTTAAGCCGGCTCTGCAGGTTCCACACGTGCCAGTGGCACAGGCGGGTGGGAAACTACCCACGACAGATGGCTGAGGGCAGAGGTTCACAGCCCAGCTGGCCAGACTCTTGCCCTAGCTCACACCAGAGCATAAACTGACTCCCAAGTCAAATGTCAGTGACTTTTCTGGAGATTACAGGCAGAAGCAGTACTGCTGGGACTCTTCTGGTAGGAGGTAGCTTCAAACCAAACAAGTCCTAAACAGACACTGGGGCCTGGGCTCACCCCACAAAGGCTCTGGGCCAGAGAAGTAGGTATGACTGGGCCAGAGCGGCCAGGCCACCATCCCGCCATATGCCATCAGGAGGATGCACTGTAACAGGGCTTGGCCACGATGCTGTGTAGCTGCCTGTGGGAGTACACTGGGACAGGCACACAGCACTGCTCAGAGTGAGTGGCCTCTGCTCCCATCAAAGCAGAGTGCATGTGGGGCTTGCAAGACAGGCTGCTCTTGTCATTGGTATATATGTTTCCCAGCTGGCAAAAAAGCATTAACTCACTTTTCCTCACAAGAAAACCTATAACCAAGGTGCTGTCATCTCCACTTGACAGCTTAAGAAACCTGTCCACAGGACTGAAACTGGAAGCCAGTTGGCTAGCTGGCTGAGTACATGTCAGGTTCTGGGAGCTGGCCCTCGGGAGGGGTGGCTCAGGTTCCAGGATGCATGCTGGCAAGGGGACAAGTGGTGGGACGGGGAGGCACTCTAATCATATGGTCTGGGAGTCATGCCTATGATCAAAGCAGGCTGAGTAGCCCCTTCCCCATCTCACACCTCAGGCTCCTGAGCAATCCTCACCTGGGTGTCACCTCTTGGTGACAACAGGGTGCTAACTGTATCTGAGAGCTGCTCCGGCTGCTGTGTGTGAAGCCACACAGCAAAAGGTGGGTTTCATCCCACAGCAGAGCCAGCAAGGCTCACGCCTGTCCAGGAGAGTGGGAGGAAACCTTTTGGTCACGCACAGGTCGAATGAAGGCCAAGCCTTGACTCGGGCAGTGCTGGGGCCAGATGAGCAGAGTCCCAGCCCGGGGCCCAGAAACTGGCTGTCTGCCGAGCCCCAGGAAGGTGGCCTCTCCCATAGAACAGGCCCTTCTCCTCTCCTTCCTCACTTCCAGCTCCAGCTCACTACCTGACTCCTGCCACACTGACCAGCAGCAGCCCAATTACTGTGTGGCCACTGCTCTCACAGTGGGCTGGTAGGACAGCCTTGCTTCTGCTAAACCACCAGCCTGTCACACAAGGGCTCTTAGTAAACATTTCCTGGTTTAGCCTGATGCTGCCAGGCAGCTGCCGTGTGGCTTTAGCAAGAAGCTGGGCATCCACGCACCTGGCCAGGTGAAGGACCTAGGCTAGGCCTCAGTCTCCCCCAAAAGGAAAGTAGAAGCAGAATAAAGATCTGAGTCCTAGAGGCCCTCATCAGCTGGCCAACTCCTCGGGGCAGAGTACAGGCCCTGCAACATCCTCACCAAGGGGTCTGAGACAAGCTGCTATCTCCTCTGAGCCTCAGTTTCCTGCTCGCCCTGCTGGGCAGGGTGCTGTGAGAAACAATACCGAGGAGCTGCCCGGGCCGGCCTGTCTCAACTCCATGCTGGTATGTGCTTCTCAGCCTTTCTCTTAAGACATCAAGTGACCTGGGAGGACTGCAGGAGCAAAGAACAGGAAGAACATTCCCCAAGTTAAGACCGAACAACAAGCACAAAACGAAGAAGTTTAGGTGAGGCAGTAACCCAAACAAGAGGCCCCTCCACAGAGGAAACCAGCCCTGGAAAGCACCACCAGTGTTCACAAACTCTGGTCTCTATACAGGAGACACAGTCCTGGTGCCCAACTCCCTTGTCCCCCCCAAGAACTGCAGTGGCTGCTCCTGCACCCCCAGACCTCCAGCAGGAGAGGTTGCCAGCCTAGCAGGTGTGAAGTGGTATCTCAACGTAGTTTGGATTGACATTTCCCTAATGGCTAATGGTACTGAGCATCTTTCCTGTGCTTATTTGCCATTTATTTGTATATCTTCTTTGCAGAAATGTCTATTCAGATCCTTTGCCTACTTTTACATTGGGTTGGCTTTTAATTATTTAGTTGTAAGGTTTGGTTTTTTTTTTTTTTTAATATATTCTAGATACAAGTCCCTTACCACATATAAGCATACTCAGAGATATTGTGGATTCAGTTCGAGACCACCACAATAAAGTGAATATCAAAATAAAGTGAGTCAAATGAACTTTTTGGTTTCCCAGTGCATATAAGACTTATGTTTATGCTATACTATAGTCTATTACGTGTGCAACAGCATTATGTCTAAAAAAACCCCAACATATATATCTTAATTTAAAAATACTTTATTGCTAAAAATTGCTAACCACCATCTGAGCTTTCAGCAAGTCATAATAACTGATCACAGATCACTATAATAATAATGAAAAAAGTATGAATTTTTGCGAGAATTACCAAAATGTGACACAGAGACACAAAGTGACCAAATGCTGCCAGAAGAACAGTGCCAAAAGACTTGCCCAACACAAGGTTGTCACAAACCTTCAATGTGTAAAAAACAGTATCTACAAAGTGCAGTCAAGTGAAGCACAGTAAAACGAGGTGTGCCTGCATGTGTCCTATAAATATTTCTCCCTTTCTGTGGACCATCTTCGTTTCAGTAATGTCTTTTGAAGCACAAGCTTTTAATTTTGATGGTGTCCTGTTTATTATTGTTACTACTGTATTATTTATTTGTTATTTGTCACCTGTGCCTAGTCCAAGGTCATGAAGATTGACATCTATGTTTTCTTCTAAGAGTCTTATAGCTTTTAGCTCTGAAGTTTAGCTCTCTGATACATTTTGAGTTCATTTTTGAACATGGTGCGAAGCAGGAGTCCAACTTCATTCTTTTGCATGTGGATATCCAATTATCCCAGCACCATTTGTTAAGAAGACTGTCCTTTCCTCCACTGAAGTATCTTGGCACCCCTGTCAAAAATCAATTGACCATAGATGTATGCCTTTGTTTCTGGGCTCCCAGTTGTATTCCGTTGATCTATACATCTATGCTTAAACTAGTACCACGCTGTTTATTTTTTTAAATTTTTCTATTTATTTTGAGAGAGACAGAGACAGCACAAGTGGGGGAGGGCTAGAGAGAGAGGGAGAGAGAGAATTCCAAGCAGGTTCTGCACTGCCAGCACAGAGCCCGATGCAGGGCTCAAACCCACGAAACCACAAGATCATGACCTCAGCGGAAACCAAGAGTCAGATGCTAAACCGACTGTGCCACTCAGGCACCCCCACACTGTTTATTTTCACTTGTGGTACAAAACACCTAAAATTTATCCCCTTACCCATTTTATTTATTTATTCATTTATTATTAAGTTTATTCATTTCTGAGAGAGAGAGACAGACAGACAGAGCATGAGCAGGGGAGGGGCAGAGAAAGAGAGGGAGACACAGAATCCAAAGCAGGCTCTAGGCTCTGAGCTATCAGCACAGAGCCCGACGCGGGGCTCAAACCCACGAACCGCAAGATCACGACCTGAGCCAAAGTCGGAGGCTCAACCGACTGAGCCACCCAGGTGTCCCTCATCTTACCCATTTTAAAGTGTACAGTTAAGTAGTGTTAAATATATTCACATTGCTGTGCAACAAGTCTCTAGAACTTTTTCATTTTATCAAACTGAAACTCTATACTGATTAAACAATTCCCATTCTCTCCCCTAACCCCTGGCAACTACCACTGTACTTTCTGTCTCTCTGATTTTGACTACTTTAGATCCCTCACTATATGGAATCATATAGTGTTTGATTTTTTGTGCTGGGCTTATTTCACTGAGCATAGTGTCCTCAAGGTTAACCCACATTGTAGCATGTATCAGAATTTCCTTCTTTTAAGGCTGAATAATATTCCACAATTTTTGATTACTATAGATTTGCAGTAAGTTTTGAAACCAGGAAGTGTGAGTCCTCCAAGTTTGTTCTTTTTCAAGACTATGGCTCTAGGGACCATCTTATAATCCACTCTCCTAGACCACTTGTGGCAGGAGGTGCTGAAGGGCTCAGTTCCCCAGCTGAGCCACAGACAGCAGGTAGGGGGAATTGGGACAGGGGCACCCATGCCTCAGTCTTCTTTCTGGATCCCATTAGTGACTTTCAGAACTCTCAGGATGAAAGGTCCCAATGCCATGTGGTTTCCCTCCTGGGCTGCTCAGGTGGACTCAAGGACACAGGTTTTTCTAAGCATGGACTGACAGCACAGGACTCAAAATCCTGGAGAAGAGTGTAATCTTGGTGATTGTAAGTGATGCAATAGCTAGACTTAGGGCCCTTATGACCATCAGCATGTGTGATCTTCCCTAAGGTGTGGAGAGCTCTAGGGAGTCCTGCTTCCTCAGGTGCCCCTGGCCCTCGGTGGAGGATAGTGGGAGGCCCACCTTGGGAAGTGCAGGGGTTAGCCTGTGCCCAACAAAGCCAGCCTTGGGCAGGAGGGTGGCCTTAAACAGGCATCAAGGGTCTCTGAGGGGCGGATTCAGCCCTCAGAAGGTCTAGTGGAGAGACCAGGAGCCATGGGAGATGCTGACATTGAGGAAATGGGCTCTGGAGTCCTGGGGAGAGGCCCAATGGCAGGGGAGAGGAGGAATCTTGGCTGAGGGCCAGTGTATGGGGCCCCAAACCCCCACCTCACTGTCACAATAATTCTGTGCAAGTATCACAAGAGAGGAGCCCCCCACCCCTGCAGAGCCAGGATCTGAACCCAGGTGAGCCCACATTCGCTCCCCCTCCCCCAGAAATTCTGTTGCCAGCAGCTAAGCAAGTGGCTCCCTGTGTCCTGAGGGCAGTCTCTCCATAAAGGCCTGGAATGGGAAGGTGGGGGGGGGGGTGGCTCTGAACTGAACAGAGCTTTAGCTGGGGGCACTTGAAAGACCTGAGGGATCCAGAGTCAATATGCACAGCCCCTGGGGTCTCTCTGAAGACAGGGATGATGGATGTTCCTGCCGGTTGGCCACTGAGCCAGAAGATGGCAATAGGAAAATGCCACTACCAAGCCCACAGGCGGATTTTATGAAGAAATGTGTTGCTGTTAAATATATACAGCAGGAAGCATTTGTTACCAAACAGCTGTGTTTGGAAAGCAGTCGCTGCTTGTCAGCTAATGGTTCTGCATTAGTCAGTGAGAGCACCAGTTGTGTCCCCCAGATCTGTGGACAAGCTGATACCTAGCCCCCAGGACAATGGCATGTCCCAGACAGGGTCAGCCCCAACTCAGGCTCTCAGTGCAGTGAGGTGTTAACAACCTACCATTCAAGCTGGGGTGACACCTGCTGCTCAGCAAAGGTCTCTGAGTGAAATAAGCAAAGAAGCCAGTGGCGCTGCCCGGGTGCACCGGGGCCTAGGGTGTGGCAGCCTGGAGAGCTCCCGAGGCATACCTGGCACCCACACACAATTGCTATGTAAGGAAGGGGATCTCTCCCGGAATCAAGACCAGCATTCCATTTCAGAAAGCCAAGGAACCCAACCTGGAAATGCAGCTAACAGAAGAGCCGTGACAGAAACAGAGCTTGATGGCTGTGCAGGGTGTTCTGGGAAGGAAGCCAAGGCAGCCTCCATTCCCACCAACAGGGACGGCTGGATTGACCGGGATCCACCCTCCCTGTAGACCATCAGGATGACCAAAATGACCTGGGGGACATTCGATGAAATAGCAAAATGGCAAACTGAGCATGGATGCTCTAATGGTGGGGTAAGTAGTGGAGCAGCTAGGCTGGGGCGAGACTACCCAAGCCAGTCCCAGGCTATCACCCACCCCTGTGCGACCCTGAGCCAGGTATCTAGATGGAAAGTGGACAGAACAAGATCCCCACCTCCTCGACCTGAAGTACTTAGAGCCTCAGAAGTGACAGTCAATGGTGTGTGTGCCCGAGAGCTGGGAAATAACACACAAAATGGCTTTTGTTTTAGGCTAGCAGAGCTGTGGCTATCCCCTCTCTAATGTTTTTGACATAGATGCTGCTTTCTACTTTAAAAAAACTCACCCAGCAAGGGGATAGGTTGTGAAAATAGCACTATGCTTGGTACCGGGTGGGGCCCTTTACGTGCACTGGTCCTTTGCGCTCAGACTAAAGCCATTTAATGGGGCTCTCCCTCAAATCTCTCTCCATCCAACCCCACATCTTCCCCTCCTTTCCACAGTGGCTGGTCCCTAATAGGCATCTTGCACTCCAAATTCTGTCATGGCATCGGCTTCTGGAGAAGGCCACCTGCTACAGTGTGGGGAAGATTTGGCTCACCCTGGGAAACTCCAAGTCCTGCTAAGAGCTGACCCCAGCTGGCAGGGGCTGCACGACTGCTTGGAGGAGCATCTGAAGAGGGGGATGCCCAAGGTGGGGGAGATCCAGATGATGGGTGCCAGTGTCCCTTCCAACTGAGACTCATGAGAGTTCCTGCACTGGGCTCTGCTCCTCCCAAAACAGGGAAAGAAGGAAAGTTCCCAAAGCAGCACCGGAACATGGTAGGGGGCAGGGGCAGTGTCAGCCACCCCTGAAGATTGCTGCAGAGGAGGTTTTATTAAAACCCAGGTCTGCCTGCCTGGGTTCAGAAGGCCTAGGGCACTAGAGGTAAGGTCCACTGCAAAATACAGGCTGTGCAGGGAGGGACCCAGGCTGAGGCATGGTAGTTGCAGCCAGAAAAGTCAGATGCTCTGAAGGAGAGACAATGCTCAGAGTGAGACCCCTTCCTTCACCAAGCCTGCCAACACCAGCTCCCCCTGTTCTGCTCTGACAAAAACCAACCAAACCCTGTGAGCATTTTGGGCAGATACAACTGTGACAGGGCACCTACCTGTGCCTAGCCCCCAAACAGAATTCTATCAAGTAACAACTTCCTGTCATGTAACCATTGCCAAGCCAAGATCCATCTCTCTGGCCAATTGTCCTTCCTGGTTCTTCAAAGGTCCCACAGAGGCTGGTGAGAAGGGGCCGGCAGAGGGCCTCTGGGAGGAAGATGTTTCTGAGCCAGGACCTTACTGAGTAAGGGAGCCAGATGAAAATAGAGACCACAGACAGACTCCAAAGGCTGCCCCTGCTTAACCCCACCACCCTGGCCCTCTCTGGCCCTTGCCCACACCAGTTTGGCTCACCCAACACTGCCACATGCTCAGGCAATCTGCCTGATCTGGGCTCTCTTCCTGTCCTCCAAACTGCCACTGTCCCTCACTCTGCCATGGCCACCCTACGGGTTTCAGATTAATGGGTGCCTTCATGGTGCCAGAGCAGCACCCCCACTCCTGTGTGTATCCCATTATCTTCTCTTTAGCATGTGTCACAATGGGACTAGCTTTATTTGCTTGTTTCCGTGTTTTACAATCTGCCTGTCCCTTAGAATGTACCTCCATGGGGGCAGGCACCACGACCAGGACACTGTCTCCAGTGCCTCCCGGGTAAGTGAAGAGTGAAAGAACACACATGCCACACTCCCTGCACAGATGCTACCTGCCAGCAGAAGCCGTCTGGCTGGGAAGTCCCTGAGAGAGCTTAAGCCTGGGGCACAGCTGTTAAGAATCGCTACATCATCTGCTTTCCAAAAAGAGCTGGAGGAGGCTGTCGGCACCCAACCCCCATGCAGCAGAGGCTGTGAAGATGGTTCTGGCAGCTGTACTGGAGAGGCGAGCCCAGGGGCAGGATGATGGTGAGGAGGCCTCTCCGCAAGATGCGGCCAGAGGGGACAGAGCCTGCAGCAAAGCCCTGGGCCAGAGGGGAGGGGGAACTCTATAGGGCATCTGGGGATATGCCTGTGGGGCCATGCTGAGGAGGACAGGTGAACAGCAGTGGAGAGGAAGCCAGACAGTGGAGCAAGAGTCGCCACACTGGCCCTCACAGGCAAGAGCTGATGAGCCTGTAGGCCCTCACCCTTCAGCCCGCAGCAGTACCTGAGCCTGTGATCTTGCTTTGGGAGCAGCCCCTATACCCGCTCCTCCCTTGATCCCTCCTGTGACCCGTGGTCCTCACCAGCTCTCACCTGGAAAGCTGGACCACTCTTGTGTGGACTCACCTCCCGCATCTCTCCTGTCCCACCCCTCCCATGCACCGCTACCCAAGACCTTTGGCAGCTCCCACCTGGGTTTGTTCTGCCCACCGACACTCAAGAGATGCTCCTGGGCCCTGGGAAGATCAAACCCCTCTCCCGCCCCCCATGGGCTGGCAGCTCGCTCACCCGGTGGGTCTTGCTGTAGGTGTAGAGGAAGGCCAGTCGGTAGAGGCTCTTATAGTGCTGGGGGAAGCGGCTGAGGCACAGGCGGAAGGAGGCGATGCACTGCTCGGTGAGGAACTGGCGCTGCTCTTCTGCCCCAGCCGGCAGCCCCTGGGGAAAGGCTGCGGGCTCCCCCAGGGTGTCCGCTCTCTTCCTCCCGTCCCACAGGGCAGGTGCAGATGCTGGGGGTTTGGCAGCAATGCAGGCAGAGGCTGGGGGGTCTGCAGCAGGCTTCTGGCTGCCTTGCTCTGTGGCCCGGAAGCCTTCCGTGCTCTCCAAGGACTCCTCAGTTTTCCCTGTGGGTGAGAAGAAAAAGAAAGTCACCTCAGTTTTAATCCCTGCCCCCCAGGAGTAAGGAGTAACCTTACTGAGGTGAAAGGCACAGCTAAGTCTGTGCCCTTGCTACACAGCTGCTGGACCCAACAGACCCAGTAGGAGGCATGGGGCCTGGTGCTGGCTCTGCCCCTGCTGGCAGAGGCCTCCATAGCCTCCCACTCTCCTCCCCTGTGAAACAGGATGTCCCAGCTGGCATGCAGCAGAGGGGCCCCGAGGCTGCAGACGGTGGGGGTGGCAAGCGGGGCTCTGGGTCCCCCCTCTGAATGGCAGCACAAGGCTGTCCCGCCTCCTAGGCCTATGCAGGTGCATGGGGAAGCAGTCCACAGAAGGAAGGTGTGGCTGCCACAACCATGGAATAAAACAGCTAGGAAAGGCGCACAAAGAACTGCACCTGCTCTGCCGCTTAGCACCTCTGCCCACAGCCTACCCGACATCCTTCTCCAGAGCTGCTGCCGCTACTGTGCGTGAACCAAGAGCTCACACACGGCAGAGCCCAAGCTGGGTGGCAGGGGCTGCAGGAGAAGGAGACTGGCCCAGGAGGGAAGGATTGAAGGAAGAGGATGGGGGCAACAGTGAGGGGAAGGTGGCCTGTCAGGCACCCAGGAGTTTGGCAAGGCCTGCCTGGAGGAGGCCGGAGAAGTAGCCCAGCACTAATGCTGAAGCCTGTCAGCCACTGTGGGCTGAGCTCCTTCCTGTCCTCAGCCTGACAACCTTTTCCAACTGTAGTGGCAGCCAAAAGGAGGCTGGGGCCTGCTGCGGTAGGGAAGAGTGGTCAAGGACTAAGGTCCCAAGTTCCCCTAAGCAAAACCATCATCAGGTTTAAGCAAAAAGACATCAGGTGCACATCGAGTTCTTTTTGCTAAGGAAAGAATCTGAGCAAGACAGAGCCAAGCTGCTCATCACAGCACGCAAGGCTACCTCCTGTCAGTCCTGTCATCCCTCCTACCTACCCTCTGGGCCTCATACCTTGAAACCAACCATTGGGAACATCTCGCTCCTTGTTCCTACCTCTCCACGGTTGTTCCTTTTGGACTCACCGTCTGCACACCCTCCCCTGCCTCACCCACTCGCTCTCATCCTTCAGGACTCCACTCACTGTCACCTTCTCCTGCAGGCCTCCTGGGCCCCAAGGTGGGGTTTGCAGAGTGCCTTGTGTGCCCACCTCTCTGATGTCACCGACCCCACTGTATTTATGCACGGGTGTCTCCCCCTCCCCCACTGCCCAGAGCCTAGCACAGGGTCTAGTTTGAAGGCGAATGAATGACTGAAAAGCAGGTCACATCTGATCTTAACACTGTGCTCTCTTCTCAGGGGAGCTCAGGAAACCACTTAGGTCCCA
Source organism: Panthera uncia (assembly GCF_023721935.1). Lineage (NCBI taxonomy): Eukaryota > Metazoa > Chordata > Mammalia > Carnivora > Felidae > Panthera > Panthera uncia. The sequence goes on from NW_026057586.1 coordinate 72,707,231, forward strand.
CAGGCACCCCACTCAGAGCACAATGACAGCAACTAGGAGTCTGCTCAGGGCTGGCATCTTACGGGGACACCACTGCCTTACAAATGTGCCTGATTTCTAGTGTTCAATTCAAGGGACACATTTCAAATGTGGCTCAACAAACACGTTCTCAACGACTCTGGGCCCAGCCCTGTGCTAGGCATAAGGGAGATGGGGAAATAGGATGAAGATAAAGACCTCCCAAGGGCTCAGATAAGGTGCTAAGTGTATGCTCACACACAAAGACACACAGGAACACATCTGCTATGGAAAGTGAGCACAGGGTCAAGAATTTATCCAAAGAGAGGTCAGAAGGCATGTCTGAAAACACATTAAAAGAGGGAAAAAAAGTAGTGATGCCAGAGTGAATGAAAAACCTAGCTACTCAGGGATCTGGGTGGCCTGAAGAGGTGCAGGAGACATGGGTGATGTGCCTCACACACAGTGTCCACTCCACGGCTGAAAGAGCCTCACAGGTCACATTAGTGGAAGAAAGGGGGGAAGTCGGAAACGTCAATAAGCCCACACAGTGCTTCCCAGCTAGGATGCCTAGTCCTAACCCTGGCAGCATAAAAGTGAGGAGACTTCGTCCTAAAGATAAAAAGCAAGGCAATGCTCTGGCCACTCTGGTGCTGCTGCTGGCAATGAGGACTGGCTTAGCATGCCCAGAGTGCACACACCAGGCCACCTCCCACTCTGCCACTGCCACCCCCGCCTTGTGCAAGGCACTCAGGCATCATCACCAGGCCTCTACTTGACCTAGAAGAGGCAGGTGCAGCCATGGGATGGTGGTCCCTGAACAAAGTGGCTGGTAGCTGTATCAGCACCCTTGGCCCATATCCTGCCCCGGGTCCAGGTGGCAGGGAGGGCCCGGGCTGGGCACCCGTGTCCCCTGTCAGGACCACATACGCTGTTGACAAACTATGCTGCCCTCAGAGTAATTAACAGAGTTCGCTTCTGTTCAGAGAATAAAATTTGGGCAGCTTTTCCCTCTATTAAAAAAATAAACCTTCAGACTTCGTCTGCGTCTGGGTGGCTTAGTCGGTTGAGCGTCTGACTCTTGATTTCAGCTTAGGCCATGATCCCAGGGTCATGGGATCAAGCCCCAGGTCAGGCTCTCTCTCCCTCTGCCCCTCTCCCTGACTCACGTGCTCTCTCTCTAAAATAAAAAATAAAATAACATAAAATAACATAACATAAAATAAAAACAAAACAAAACAAAATAAACCTTTACTGTTGCTCCATTCACTTTAGACATTTTTTGAAGCTCTGACTCCTAAGAAGGTGAGCTTCAACTAGCTGGAGAGTCATTTGTGGGGAAAGCTCCTTCCTGGAGGCACCCTGGCACAAAGCAGAATGGAGAAGTCAAGAGGCATCTGCTGGATGCCATGGGAGGGAGGGCACCTGGGCATCAGGAGGGGTATGAATGTCAGAACCATTCTTGCTTTGGCTCAGCACCCAGGGCCTGGCACAGACTTGGGCTCCATTATGCCCTGCTGTCAAACAATTCCCACGAAATTTGTGTGAGCTCTGGGACACTGACCGTGAGAGAAGCAGCAGGCTGGGGGCAGGGCCGTCCGTGAGGGTACACCTGAAGAGCTGGGGTATGGAGCACACCAGGGGCACACACCCAGCCCTGGCCCAGAACCATATCCTGGCTCTCTGCAGGGCGCCAAAAACCATGGGAGCCCTGGTGGCCAGAGCTCCTGCCCACTGGGAGCCCAGAGGAGAGTGTGTCAGAGACCACCACTAACCAGGGCCAGGCCTGGAGAAGCGCACTCTGCTCCCTATGCTGTCTGCCTCGCACGGGCTCAGAACACATTCTCTGCTGTACCAACTCTCCAACAGGAAGTTCACCAATTTCCAACAGGAAGTTCACCAACTTCACTGCGGTTACCAGGAAAAGCTGGGCTTAGAGTGGAGAGATGTATCCACAGAAGATGCTTCCCTTCAAGCCTACGAGCTACTGCCATGACTATGGTTCTACTTGAACTTCCTTTTTACTTTTTGGTAAAATGTTTTATTTATTTATTTTGAGAGAGAAAGCATTTATTTATTTTGAGAGAGAGAGGGGGAAAGAGAGTATCTCAAGCAGGTTCTGTGCTGACAGCACAGAGCCTGACGCAGGGCTCGATCGCACAAACTGTGAGATCATGATCTGAACTGAAATCAAGAGTCAACACTTAATTGACTGAGCCACCCAGGAGCCCCTCAAACTTTCTTTACCAGTGGTGAGCCCCTACACTGTCTGCTTGAACCATTGGCTCTGAATGGAAGGAGGGAAGGGGTGGGATGCCCCTCGTGTGTCTGGAAAGCCCTGCACAGCCTAGGTCAGACCACGGCTGACCCTCTCTGAGCTCAGCACCCCAACCTGCATCCCCCACTTCCCCAAACATGGTGGAGAGAGGCCGGGGTGACACAACAGCACCCACAGCAGTTCGCTGCTTAATGGGCCAGACGGAGCACAGACAACAGGACTCACCTGTCCAATGGTTAAAGTAATCTTATTTTTAAGACTGGACATGAACAAGAGTTGCTGTATTAGAGCGCTAGGACTGTAGGTTACTTGTTCCTTCCCCTTTCAAGCTCCCTGTGGTATGTTTATGTTAGTTGCAGAATGTCAACATCGGTTGGAGATAGCATAAGTGCCTAGTGAGAGAGTGGGGCACTGGTCTCACTTTCTGTGTCCTCTTACCTGACCCTAATGGGGGCACTTTTGCCAACCTGCAGGGCATGCAGCCTCACCACCTGCTAAGGCCAGCTAGGGGAGGCTGGTGAGGAACACAGAGCTAGGACAGGCCATCCCCAGCACGAAGGGGCCACGTCTACACGTGAACTCCTGAGCCTAGACTCTCCCATCCAGGGCCTGTAAAAACACGTCCTAGGGGAGGTCATCGCCAATCCTACCTGCCCCTCCCAGCCCACCCAGAGAGGGAGCATGGGGCAGAGGTTAAGGGTGCGAACTAACCCTGGATAAATTCCCAACCCTCTCTGAATCTCAGGTCTCACCTGTAACATGGGAAGAGCCGCGGGGCTGTTTCCTAGGGTGGTTGGGAGGACAAAAAATAGCACCTGGCACAGGGCCGCTGAGCATGGGTCTGGTTGTTGTGGTTGTTATTGTTTAGCAAGTCCTGGTCCGGGTGGGAGAGCTCTCAAAACCCAGGGCCAGCTGCCCAGCCGCAGCCCCAGAGGGGTGCCACAGACATCCAGCCTGCCAGCATTCTCCTGCGAGCTGGGTGTGGGGCTCTGCCCACTGGTTTCCACAAAGGGAGCCCGGGGACCCCACGAGAGCCAGGCATGGAGTTAGATCAGGGCCTCCTGACTGAAAAGGGAGGCACTTTTTCCTAGAGGCCTGGTATGATTCACACTAAAAAGAAAACACACTGGTGACATTTAGGATCTAAAGATTTTTTTTAATAACTAGGTATTTAAGAAAAAAATCCAGGGCGCTCACGTCATGGATGTGGTTTTCCCATATGGCCACGGTGGGGTCATAACAACAACGACAGGTGTCACTGAGAACACACTGTGTGCCAGACACCGTGTGAATGCCTTCCTGAGCCACCTCCCTTAATCCTCACAACTCCGGGCGCAGGCCTTGGGCTCCCTCCCACCCTACAGGGAGTGCAGAGGCCCAGGGAGGTGAGCGACTTGCCCAACTGAGGTCCCAGAGCAGCAGGTGGAGGTGTGAGGACAGGAGCCAGACAGGACCTGGGCCACTCGGGAGCCCACCTTCTTCAGACTGCCCAGACTGTCACAGGCCATTTCACCGAAGCAGTTCTAAACACACCGAGCTAGGTCTTCATACCTCTTTCCTCTGTGGGCCCCTGAAGGTCTTTACCAGTCGGGCCCACTTGGGAACTGGGAACAGGCAGCTTCTTCTCCACATAGAGTTTCCGAGAGCCCTCCAGTGAGCTGGCAGGCTCATTAAAGAAGTCCTGTGTCGAGCTGGAGTCCGAGAGCGCCACTGCCGTGCTATCCTGGCTGCGCTCTGAGGGGAACAAAGGAGGGAGAGAGGGCAGCAGCATGAATCCACACCAGCACCAACATGGCGGGGCCTCCCCAGGGTGAGTGTCCTGGTGACTGCCCTGCAGAGGAGACGACATGAGCACAGCCACTGTGACCTTGCTGAGTCCTACCCTTCCCAGAAGGCTGCTGAGCCACTCACCAAAGGCACCAATCTCCACGGTCAACCTTGTGGGGTTTCCCCAAATGGTGGTATTCTGGTAAATGGTTAACAATTGGCTCTTGGGATTGGGGGGAAGCCCACATTTGTAGCATTTACTGATTTCTGTGGCATAAATACTCCCACCATGGCCAATTCAGGCTACCAGCCAACCTTATGTTGCTGAACGTGGAGTTGGAAAGAGATGCACGGTAGTACACCATTCTATTGTGTTTCTACCACACAGAGACAATAGGCATGAACAACTAAGGCAAGTAAGAGTCCTGCAGAAATTTTTATCTGGCTGCAATAGGCCAAGAGTGGTCTAGAATGAGAATGGAGATTCCCGGGGGTCGCAGACACAAGGGAGATTGCTACCTACATGTTAGCTCCTCTCCTTGGAGCTCCCCATGTGCTCATGAGAAAGATCAGAGGCAGCGCAGGAAGAGGTATTCAAGGAAACCTTCCTGTGGTGCAGGCCTGGAAAGGAAGTGTGTTCGCCGCTATAGGAAAGGCATGAAGCCCTGGTGGAAACTTTTTTCCCTAAGGAACAAAAGCTTTAAGCCAGCTGGGGAGGTACAGCAAATCTTGCTGCCTCCAGGGTACAGGTGAAGACCCACTGCAGCTGTGGGAAGGGAAAAGAAAAACCTCCCAAGGGAGGGGCAGGAAGCCATTCAGGGCCCAAACATTTGAAGTCGCCCACAACTAGAAAAGCAAAGCCCCACTCCTGAGATGCAGGGACACAGTCTGCCTCAGTCTGCGGCTGGATAGAGACAAGAGAGAACCAGCCCTATCCCTAGCCCAGGCTAACAAGCACAAGTAACACAAAACAGTCTACATAGGAAGAGGGGCAAGAACATGGAGAGAGACTGTCTTTGAGGTGTGTACAAAAGGCCTAAGGCTGAAGGTGGGAATGGAACACTGAGAAACCTTCTGGCAAATCAGCCCCCCTGTAAGCATAAGGTAGGGTCATAGGAATTTGAAGTCAGTGGTACACTAATGGTAACCACAGCAACAACAAAAACCAACCCCAGCTCAACTTCTGACTAGCCTAACTCCCCCTCCTAACAGACTAGAAAAGGAGAGAGAAGGCCATTCCCAGCATAAATATTACTTACTTCAGTTTCTTCCATCCTACACATAATATCTGATATTCACTATAAAAATGAGGCACACACACAAAAGAAAAGAAACATTGTCAAGAGAGAAAATAATCAACAGAACAAGGCTTAGAGATAAGCCAGATGTTGGAACTACCTGATGGGAAATTTAAAATAACTAAGATTAGGGGCACCTGGCTGGCTCAGTCACTGGATCATATGACTCTTGATCTCAGGGTCATGAGTTCGAGTCCCACACTGGGTGGGTATAGAGATTAGTAAGTAAACAAACAAACAAACAAATAAATAAAATACATTTAAAAAATAACTAAGAATAATATGATCTATAAATGTAATTAGTATGCTAAAGGCTCTATTAGAAAAGGGGGACACATTCGTGAACAGACGGGGAATTTGGGGAGTAAGATGGAAACTATGAGCAAGACTCAAATAGAGATGCTGGAAATAAAAGACACAATTAGAGACACAAAGAATGCCTTTGTCAAGCTTCTCAGCACACCTGACACAGCTGAGGGAAAAATAACCAAAACTTGAAGATAGGTCAGTAGAAATCATCCAAAGTGAGAGAAAGAGAGTGGAGGGGAAATCAGAACAGAGCACACAAAAGCACCCAAACGATCTAACGTACTAATTAGAATCCCAGAAGGAAATGACACAGACACATGTCAGAAGAAGTATTTAAAGAGATAATGACAGAGAATTTTCCAAAAATAATGAAAGACATCAAATCATCAAGAGTTTCTGAGAACACCAAGCAGGGCAAAGACTCCTCCACACATTTAAAAAAACAACCAAAACAAAAACAACAACAAAAAACCATACCTAGATATCTCATACTCAAACTGCTACAAACCAAAGATAGAGGGGAAATCTCAAAAGCAGAGAAAGACACATCATATATGGGAGAACAAAGTTAGGAATTACAGCACGCTTCTCATCAGAAACCATGAAAGTCAGACATCTTTAATGCTGAAAGAAAAAAAAAGTCCATCCCAAATTCTATATCCAGTGAAAATATCTCTCAAAAATGCAGGAGAAATAGACTTCGTCAGAAAAACAAAAGCTAAGAGGATTCCTTACTATGAAATCTGAGTTATAAGAAACATTAAAGAAAGTTCTTCCGGTAGGATGAATTGAAACCAGACAGAAACTTGGATCCACATAAAGAAATGAAGTTCCTCAGAAATGGCTAAAGCAGTAACAAAAAAGACATTCTTTTTCTTCATGTTTAATTCCTCTAAAGTAGTACTGTCTAAAGCAAAAACGGGTAGCAGCCTATTGTGAGTTTACAGTGTATGTAAAAGTAAAATGAATGAAAACAAGGGTATAAAAAATGGGAGGTTCTTGGTTCTTTCACTGCCCATGAAGTAGTATAGTATCATTTGAAGGTGGGCTGTGATGACTTAAACATGTATTTTGTTAAGCCTAAGGCAGTCACTACATTTTTTTTAAGAAGGTATAAATAATAAGCCATTAATAGAGACAAAATGCAACCTTAAAAAACAAAACTTTGTCTTTAACTTTGTGTATCTGAAGGATGAAGCTCAATGAAATAGGAATCAAGAGACAAGTTCAAGTTCCTCTTAGTGCCACTCACTAGTTATGTGACCTTGAACAGGTTAAGTCCCTTGCCCACCTATGAACTGCAACCACACATCCTTTCAGAGAGGTCCATGGCATAGGAGCTTCTGGGGACACAGGGAGAGAGGCAGACATGGCCTCCAAAACCCTCTAACTCTTTGCTCAACTACCTCAAATACCGGCAGCCCATTGGGAGGGCAGACATGAGCAGCCTGGTGGGCAAACAAACTTGTAACAATACTTGAAGTTGTTTCAACAAAATCAAAGGCCTGGACTCTGGGAGATCCAGGCTGCCTAAGTTTAAATCCTACTCAGTCACTTACTAGGCTGGAGAGACTATGCAATTGCCACAATTTCTTTACATTTCAATTTCTTCCTGTGTAAAACTGTGATATTACAAATGCCCACTTCACAGAATTATGAGGATTAAATACATTAGTACATGTAAAGTGCTTGAAATAGGGCCTGATACCCAATAAGTGTTCCAAAATATCAGCTCAATGACCCATAGTATTATTTCAGAGAACCTGGACCGATTGTTTTAGTAACGTCTCAAACTCGACATTACAGAGATTTTGCTCTGCATGGCAAAGGGTTCTGCTTATGCCAGGCTGAAGATCACACCTGAGTAGCACCATGTCGATGGGGTGGTAATCGCTTCTTATACACTGACATGACAGGGTCGTCCACAGCAGTCCTGCCTGCACAGAGGAACATGGAATTAGGCCTGTGCTTCCAAAGGCAGCTGTGCTGTTCCAGCCTCCTCACCCACGTCTGATCATAGGGCAGGGTTTGGAGACAGGGACCTCTCAGGCAGCCACACAGAGCCTGCCGCAGCCCTTCCTCCTTAGCTGCCTTTGCAATGTCCGCTGCCCAGTAACGGTAGGTATCAGTCACAGCTGGGCTGGCGGAGCAGTAGAAACTGGGGCATGAAGTGTATGTGAGACCCTTCAGCGACCAACAGAAGCTCTGCGTCTCACTGCTGGGGGAGCAGGGACCTGACTGGACGCCTCTGCCTCACACTCAGTGAGGGGCTTTCCTGACTTGCAAGGCCAGACCCCAAGGCTCTGTGAGCACTGAATGGGGATTACCGGCAGGTCTGCTGCCCTCATGAGAGGTCCCAAACCCAATTCCCCAGTGTGAGGAGATCACTTGTCTCAGAGAAATGGCAGGGGCAGCCCATTTGCTGTCTATGTGGAAAGCGGACCCTTGGCTCCAGAGGTCATACAGGGTCACTGCAGGAGCTCAGAAATCGGGAGTCTCAGACTCACATTCCAACCCCAGATCTGCATATTTGGGCTGCTCCAGGCCTCACAATATGTTTGGCACGTTCTCTCTGCTCTGTTCCCAACAAACAAATAGGATCCCCATGGAGGCCTCCACATCCCAGTGCCTGGCACACAGGTGTGACAGCCCAGTGACCATCCTGCAGTGCAGCATTTACTCTGGCCCTGACAAAGAGAACACCAATGGCTCGGACAAGATGGTGGGCCATGCTCCTGCAGTGATGAAGTCCTTCTGATAGGCCAGGAGAGGTGCTTTCCACCAGCATCCAGAGCAGCTGTAGTCACTGCATGGCTGAGCAGCGCACCATGTGGCAAGCGTCCGGGAAGCGGGCCTAGCCAGGAAGATCTCACGAGAACTGGCTTGCTGCCTGATGAGCTCATGCACTCATAAGCTGTTGGGCTTTGGGCCTAAAGAATCGCTAATTTGCTGGAATCTCAGTTGTGATTATTACAAAAACCGAGGATTGGCTTAAGCAAACGGATATTTACTCCCAACGTGCTAATACCCTCCTGATGCTGCCTAGTGAGGGAACCTCTCATGCACCAGAGTGAGCAGGGAAGGCAGCAGACTGCCCTAAGAATGGTGTGGGCAAAAAAGGACCGCACTGGGCTTCAGGGGTGTTTGCTCCTCTGGGAGCAAATATTAGCAGGTAGAGCCTCTACTGAGACTCTTTAAAATAACACCCACAGCAGGGTTGCCTGGGTGGCTCAGTCAGTTAAGCATCCAACTCTTGATCTCGGCTCAAGTCATGATCTCAAGGTTCATGGGATTGATTGAGTCCCATGTCGGGCTCTGGGCTGACAATGTAGAGCCTGCTTGGGATTCTCGCTCCTTCTGCCCCTCCCCCACTCCCCACTCTCTCTCCCAAAATAAGTAAATAAACATTAAAAAATAAATTAAATAGGGGCGCCTGGGTGGCTCAGTTGGTTGAGCGTCTGACTTTGGCTCAGGGCATGATCTCACAAGTTCGGGCCTCGCGTCGGGCTCTGTGCTGACAGCTCAGAGCCTGGAGCCTGCTTTGGATTCTGTCTCTCTCTCTCTCTCCCTCTCTCTCTCTCTCTCTCTCTCTCTCTGCCCTCCCCCACTCACTCTGTCTCTGTCTCTCAAAAATAAATAAACATTAAAAAAAACTTAAAAATAAATAAATAAATAAAACATGGGGTGCCTGGGTGGCTCAGTCAGTTGAGCATCTCACTTTGGCTCAGGTCATGATCTCACAGTTTGTGGGTTCGAGCCCTGCGTCAGGCTCTGTGCTGACAGCTTGCTCAGTCTGCAGCCTGCTTCGGATTCTGTGTCTCCCTTCTTCTTCTCTGCCCCTCCCTCACTGATGCTCTGTCTCTCAAAAATAAATAAATGTTAAAAAGAAATTCTTTTTAAATAAAAAAAAAGAAAAGAAAAACAAAATAACATCCACAGCAACAACAGCCACAGCCAAGGAGCAGGACGCATGTAAGCACAGGGACTGTGACCAGGCCTCCCGCCCCAAGCCTCTCAGATATACACAAGAACCCAGAACAGCCTGTCCTCTGAAAGGGTGGAGAAAAAAAGCCAATATCAGCCCTGGGGGGTTGGGGGGGGGGGCGGCGACACCGTGGCGATTCTGGACAAGCCCTTACCACAGGGGTGATCATGAATGAGCACCTAAGGAGCCCCGAGGAAGGCTGATGGTCGGGGGGTAGTGAAATAAGTCTAGAAACCCCCATGAGCCACCACAGTTCTGCAGTGCCCCCCTGCAGCTCAGAGATGGAGAGGCAGGGGCTCTGCACACTGAGGTGCCCTGGCTGGAGCTGTGACCCCCGTACTCACCAGGCCTGTGAAGCAAGGGCGTGGGTAATGTTCCTGCCCAACCCTGAGAGAGATGCAAGTCTAGGAAACAAAGGATGGGCACATCACTGTAAATGAGAGTCCAGGGCCAAGTTTCTCTCTAATCCTTTCAAAGAGGGTAGGCACAAAGCTATTTAAAATCATCCTGAGGGGCGCCTGGGTGGCTCAGTTGGTTAAGCGTCCGACTTCGGCTCAGGTCATGATCTCACGGTCCGTGAGTTCGAGCCCCGCGTCGGGCTCTGTGCTGATAGCTCAGAGCCTGGAGCCTGCTTCGGATTCTGTGTCTCCCTCTCTCTCTGACCCTCCCCCATTCATGCTCTGTCTCAAAAATAAACAAACATTAAAAAAAAAAATTAAAATTAAAAAAAATTTAAAATAAATAAAATAAAATCATCCTGAGTTTGAATACTAGGAAGCAACCGAGAACTTTGCACCAAGAAGCAAGTCAGATTAAAAGAAAACTAAATTCATTTCTCTTACACCAACAGGGTGAAAGAAAACAATGAAAATCTCTTAAAGAATGACTCTATCTCCTGGGCAGACAATGCCTCTGGGCAAAGCCCAGTCCACCTAAGCACATCCTGACTGCCTCCTGCCCAGCCGAATTCAGCACAGGCTCAAGCACCGCTGTGCACAGCCCAGAGACTAGCAGTGTGCCCTGATAAAGGGATGTGGGGAGCCCGTACGTGTGGAAGAGGTGGGGCAGTTCTGGCTTGGAGAGCACTTGGCTTCCATTGGCAGTGAACAGAGCTTCCTTCCAGGCCTGGCCATAGTCCCACCTTCTCCACGAAGCTGTCTATGGATAGCACGTTCCTTATCTGGGACACTGTGGGCCACGGGTCCAAATGAGCTGACATACGGCTTTGTGTAACTGTGCACTGATGGCCAGAGGTGCTTCCTCCACATCCTAGAGGCCCACGTATAGGCTGGGCACTGTAGGACACCCCCATGGTGCTGGCCTGTCCTGATGCTCAGAGAACCAGGTGGGTCTGCCGGTGCTCTGCAGGCAAAGGCTGCCAAGCCTGAAGGCAACGACGGCCCTCCCTTCTCTCACCTGCCTGCTGGAGCAGAGCCAGAGGGAGAGGACAGGGCCAGGCAGAACTAGCTGGCTCCCTGCTTTGGCCATCTCCTGTAAGTTCTGCAGACTGGCCTGGGCTGGGGGTTTTCCTGGGCTCCTGGTCCTGAGGCGGGACAGGAGAGAGAAGGGAAGCTCTTCTGCACAAGAGACCCAGACTCAGGTGAAGAGCCAGACTTCCCACAGGGCTGGGCAGGATGGCCTTCCAGGGAAGCATGTACCTAAATGGGACTCCAGGGACTGCCCACAGGCCAGGTTCCTGATTTCCTTCAGGAGCTGCCTAGACATCAATAGGAAAGAAGATGCAATAGTGGACAGGCTCTACAGGCTACCTCTGCTCTGCTTCAGAATGTTCTTTTGAAAGTCTGCCCACACAAAACCTGTTCACACTAACTAATATTTGTGGCAAAATTATAAATATTTCACTCTCCTACTGTTAATCACTGGAATGTTTCACATCTATGCCTCTGGGCCACCCCAGCCCCTCCCCCCGAGTCTTTAGAGGGATGTCATCTGCCAGCCACTGCTGATGACACCTCCACTTCTGAGGTGTGACCTGCAGAGCCAACTGCAAAGGAACGACAGCTGCGGATGCAGAAGGAAAGGGACCTGGCTTGGTGACAGAAAGGCTGTCCGTTCCGAGGAGTGTGAGAGCAGACTGTATTGCAAGAATTTGGATTTTTTTTGTTCAGGTTTGACTCAGTTCAAATCCCTTGAACATTCGTAGGATTTCCAGGCCAACCCAAAAGAGCTCTTTGCTTACAAGACACGAGCTTCCTGGTACATTTTCTCTACCTGCTCCAGCAGTTAGAACTAGAAATAGCTCACAACCACCTATTCCACCAGTTCAGTTCAATGAAAATTTGAGGGGAAAGATGTGGTTGTATCATCAAAATCTGCAGCAACTCTGACTAGCAAACCCTGAAAAGATCACAAATGTTCTGCCAACTAGAAACAACAGGTTTCTAAGAACAGTAAACTTGGGGGGAACCAATATTTTCAGCAATCTCTCAGCCGGACAAACCCTGCCCCAGTGGGTCCCTGATGACCACCAGGAAAGAACACATCCACCGGAAGCCAGGCTAGCTGTAAGGGAGGGACACCCTCTGGCAGGCCAAGGAGCCTGGACAGACGCCCAAGAGAAGAGACACCAGAAACACGAGGGCTCTTGAAAAGGAGGCAGACATACTGAGGCAACAGGCAGGCACAAGAGTATCACCATGGCCGTGCTCAGACAGCGGCGTCACCACTCTGGGCCTCTGAGGCTCATGCTCAGAGCTGGGAGAAGACTTGTCTTCATGTGCAGCTCTCACTGTGTAACCCTCACCATGCATCACTCTGTCACAAAGAGCCCCTGTGCCCCTATCTCAGACCCAGCTGGTTTCCCAAGCTCTCTCCCTGTAAGGTCTCTCTTCTGTCCACCCCAGTGACCTCAGTCCAAACGCTGTAGGGCCCTCCAACCTCCATGTCTTTGCTCCCAATGTCCCTCACCTGAAACGGCCCTGCAGGCCTCTCTGGAGGACTACCTCCTCCAGGAAGTCCTCCCAACCCACCAGGCCCCACAGTTAGCTCATGGCACCTTCTCATGGCACCAACTGCTGCCCCAAGACACCACCTAGGGACACACAGATCCAACCAGGCAGCGGGAATCAGGGTGCCCGTGTTGGCTTTCCTCGTGGGCCTTCTTCCTGCCCAGCACATAGCAGGCACTCAACATATACCATGACCAGCTACAGCCTGGAGAGGTTTCTTAAAAGTTAAGAATGGAGGGGCGCCTGGGTGGCTCAGTCGGTTAAGCGTCTGACTTCGGCTCAGGTCGTGATCTCGCGGTCCGTGAGTTCGAGCCCCGCATCGGGCTCTGTGCTGACAGCTGGGAGCCTGGAGCCTGTTTCAGATTCTGTATCTCCCTCTCTCTGACCCTCCCCCATTCATGCTCTGTCTCTCTCTGTCTCAAAAATAAACAAAGGTTAAAAAAAAAAAATAAAAAAAAAAAAAAGTTAAGAATGGAGAGGAGAATAAAGGTGACTGGCTCTGCCCTCTGACAGCCTTCCTCCCTGCCCCAACATCAGTCCCCACCTTTTAGGGCACACGCAGGACAACCTAAGTGCCACTAGGAGCCTCTCCCACAGTGAAAACATCTGTTCACAGCATATAGCTTGCCTACCGTGAGCTGACCTCTCCTTGACCCTGGGAAGGGAGGCTGGTGAGGACTGATGCCACATGCAGCCCCCTGCCCCAAGCCTGGACACCGTGGACCGCACACACAGGGCCCATCTCAGAGCATCTTGGCTACTGTACACAATGTACATTTTTACACACTTGTCCTTCTAAAGATAACTTGGTATCTTAGAGTCTGTTGCCTTTGTTACTTTTTTAAAGCCAGAAAGAACAAAACAATGGAAATACAGGACTGAGCCACCTGCCAGGCCAACGGGCAGTGGGAGGAGGCCACCGCTGCATCTGGCCAGAACTGAGAACATGGGCTGTGGGCAGAAGCCAAGCACATCAAACACACACTATCCAAATCACAGGACCAGCGATGTGGAGGAGCTCCTGGTCACAGGGGAAGCAGGGAGCCGGACTGAGGACTAAGCATGCGGTCTGCGCTGTCCCTTGAAGCGAGCCGTGACAGTGCAAGCAGAAAGACAAAGCCTGGAGAACAGAGTGTGGGCAGGGTTAGGGGCAGCACGGGCAATATTGGTGGAGGCAGTGTGGGTGAGCAGGCGAGGATGAGCACAGATGGCACACGACACAAACAGTGACAGTATGGTGGGTGAGGACAGATGGTCACATGGGAACTTGCACAGGGCACCCTGGGCTCCCACGTGGCCCATACCCTACAACCTGGGGCTCAGGGCAGGCTCTGTTCGTGCTGTAAGTGGGGCCAGATGGGCATCCCGCAACCATGAACACCAGCCTCCACAGCTCCCGCTCTTCTGACCCCCAGTTTGTGCTGTTTCCACCCTTCATAGTAAACACTGACACACCCCTTGGGCCTTGGCTAAGCTTTGCCTCCTCAGGAAGGCCTCCTATCCACCAAAGCCAGGCCAGGTCTCTTTGGGATGGTTTCAGTTGCACCGTGACACTCAGTTGGTTCACAGCTTCACATCTGCCTTCCCCAGAACCTGCAACAGGCACCAGAATTGTCCCATGCACCCAGCACAATGCTAATGGGCACTAGACAGGCATGGCCATGGGCTGGCTGAAGAACCCCACAGAAGGCTCAGCCTCAGACTGACCACAGGGCAAGACCTCTACTCTCTGAGGCCCTTTCTGGCTCCGAGATTCTCGGCTCTGAGATTCTTGGGTAACATGGAGCAGGGCAGGCAGACAGCAAGGGTCTTGGCAGTCCAAGAGAGCCACTATGTACACATCCCAAAGGCTGGCTGAGCTGGGCCAAGTTATGGACCAAGGTGTCCTGTAACAGCCCTGCTCCATAGGCCCTGCTACCGACAAACTTCCAACAAACAAAGCAGGGAAATGCACACAGATCCAGTCTCCATCAGGTCAGCGAGCACAGGACATTCCCAGTGTTAGCCTCCTCTGGCCTGGGGTGGAAGGAACCTTAGACCCCCCAATTCTCCCTCAGCTTCACCCCAGCTACCAGGCAGCCCTAGAAGAGTGTCCAATTGCCCTCAGCTTGGCTTCCTCCCAGGGAAACAGGACCAATCGCCAAGCAAGGCAGCTATAAGGGCGGGACCACAGGCACCTCTCCCAGGGCCCAGCCCAGAGCAAGCACACACTGATATGACACAGGGCCCAGTTACTCACACACGTGTTCACACACTCCATGCTGGGGAAGGGTATAAAATTTGTTCAGGAATCTCATTATGCTATGTTTGAACATGAGTAAACAGCAATCATTGTGAGCCCCTTGAGGGTCACAATGTATTCCCTACGACTCCTTTACCTTGTCAGGAAGCATCAACACTAAGGATTTCAGCACTTGAGACAAATCCCAAAATGGACGGGAGAAATAAGGAAGGCTGGGAGGAGTGGTCAGGCAGGGCTGCTTCATTCTCTCTCAGCTTGCCCAGAGGGCCCCTCTTCAGGTCAGCTATGGACACACTCTCAGCCACCCCAAGAAGGGCTAGCTTTCATATCTGACAATGATGGTGTCTCAGAGCAACTCAAGGGCCAATCCCAGAGTACCTTTTAGCCAGAGCTGTGGATAGGCTGCTGGAAGCTTCTAACCCTAGTGCAGGATGGCACAAGGGTGCAGATGGGACCAGTCAAGAGAGCAAAGATGGTTTCTTCTAAGAAGCCATTATCAAATGTTGAGTTACCTACATAAAATCTGGAGCTATTTTTCTAAATCTCTTCTAAAAATTTACAGCAAATAAGAATTGACTCTAGCTGATTTCTGATTTTGAAGCTCAGGTATACAAAAGTAGAAGGGCAGCTCAAAGGCAGGGTATCCTAACCATACCTAAGGGAAGTCCTGATGCCTGGCTCCCTGTCTAGCTGATAACAAGTTAGCCTGTGACAGGCTCCAGGATACAGGAGACTTGGGCCCAGAAACCCAAAGGCCCAGCCCTACTCAGAGGCTGCTGCTTCCAAGGACACTGCCTGTCCCTCTTCCAAAGCCACACAACTGGCCTGAGAGAGACAGGGTGCAAACTGAGGATGACAGGTCCCAGACGCGGGCTCCTCCTGCTATGCAGTGCTACATGGCCCTTGTGCCAGCTCTGATGACCTGGGGATGCCTGCGTCTAGGATGTGGTTACACTGTGCAAGCACCTTCCTTTAATACCCATGAGAAAAACGTTACTCCTGCTCACCAGGTGAAGAAACCGGCTCAGAGTCAAGTCCCTTACCCAAGGTGGCCAAGCAAGGTAGCAGCGGGGCTGGGACTGAAATGCAGATCTCCCTGACTCCAACCTCCCTGTCTTACCTCGAGCGGGTCCCTGAACTGCTTCTCTTGGTCTGTACCAGGGCTAGAAGCACCCATCAGCCTTCCTGTAGAAGGGCTCAGTTATGGCCTGGAGTGAGCACTAATGCCCTGTCCTCCCACAACAGGAGAGCCATGGCTGGTCTCAGGCTGAAGAGTTGCGTGGAAAGTGTGGGGCCACACGTTCTCCTCCCAGGGCTAGCAGGCCAGCCTGGCTGGGTCACAGCAGGCAGCAGAGGTGGGCAGTGCAGGCCTTGAGGCCACCAGCCTGACACCAGCAATCTGCTGCTTCCGCCAGAGCCAGGGCCTTTCCCTACGAGCTAGTGTAACAGCTGAATGGGCCACTTTAACATTCTAAGATAGGGCCCAAATATTTTCCTGTTGCAGACACTGCTGTCTTTCTGAGGTGAGGAGGGCAAGAGTTCTGAAAGCACCATGTAGCCGGGCCCGTGCAGAGCACAGCATGGCCAGTGCAGGGCTTCCTAGCACATTGGGCTGGGACTGGGCAAAAGTGGGCCATGGTTCCACATTGTTGACAGAAATCACTTTTAAAAAAGTATTTTTTTTCAATCATTAAAAAGTGCACAACCACTGAAACTATATTTGAGCCTATCTGAATGGCTCCCTCTGCAAACTCCCAGAGCAAATAACCATTATGTTGGCACTCAAGCCATGTCACCCCAGTGCCCGTCCCCAGCACTCTGCTTCCCTGCAGCTCCACGTGCACATGTGCGCACCAACATGGGACAGCTGGGCAGCGGTGCCAGGCAGCATCATGGTCCCTTTCTGCCTCCTTTCCTCTTTGCTTCTGGGGTGCGCCCACACCAGGGGAGCTACCTGCAGCTCTGTGCACTCATAGGGCCAAGCACAGTTCCTGCTACCCGGTTCCTGCTAGCCAAGCTCAGCTCGAACCTGCAATGCTGGGAGAGGTGCCGGCCACAGGCCTGTGGACAGCAATGAGAGGCGTGCCTCTCTCACAAAAACTGGCATGATGCTAAATCTTCACAGGAGTACCTGGCAGAAACTAATTTGCAGAGCAAGGATTGATATCCAGTGTGTTTTCTCAATATTTTCAAGAGTAAAAGGTTGGGAACAGGGTAGTTTTCCTGTTGAACCTGAGTTAAGTAAGATGGGGAGGGACCTGGCTTCAGGACATGTGCAGGACTGAATCCGCCCTCCGGGGCACAGGGAGGTGATGGAGCCACGCAGCAGCAGGCATTCAGATGCGTTCAGATCAGCAACCTCTCTCTCCATACCCTCCCCGTACCCTTCTCACAGGCCAAGCAGAATCCAGGAGGGGGCACTGCCAGTCTCCTCTCCTCTCCTATCTCCAAATCCTGGCCCAGAGGGGGCGGTAGGGCGCTGCCCATCTTCCTTCAGCACTTCCCTAAACCTGCTCTCACGCTCCTCTCACCCACAACATCTTACACTCCAGGAACCCATGCGATGGGCAAGGGGTGTCCCATGCCCGGGGGAAGGTAGGGTGAGGCCCGCTTCCCCACAGCCTGATGCGATCAGCGGCGTGTGAGCGAGGGCCTGCTTGTCTGTTGGCATTGTCATTGCTTCCCCAGGGCTCCACCTTAACGCCCTCTCAATCCACCAATTTGGTTCATTCCAGCAAATACTTTATCACAGCTTATCACTGTAAAGGTGAGGAGAACATGAAAAAATCAAGCTACGAGGTCAGCATGCGAGCCTCCTAATGTTAGTAAGAAATGTGGTTCAAGGGTCGCCACCTGCCGTATCCCGTGTGGGATGGCCTCGTACGCGGTCCCAGAGGACTCCACCACCCCGTCTGCACTCCCAGGGGTGACAGACTCAGCACCAGTCACAGTCCTCCCACGGCTATCAGAGGATGTGCTGTAATAAGGCAGGCACAATGCCGGTGCCACTGGACTGATTGCACGGAGGCCACTCCAAGCAGCCTACAGACCCCAACAGCTAGTCCACGGTCTTTCCTGCCACGTCCCCATTCCGGAGGTGGGAAGATGCAGGCTCATAGCTGTGAGATACCTTAGCCTTCCCTGCCCCTTCCCAGCCCCCAGGTGGGCCAGCTGGCAGGTGGCGACCCTGAGCATGTTTTGGAAGCACAGAATCACCGTGAGGCCATGAGGTTAATGAACAGCCGCAACATTGCCCGTGTCACCCCAGACCCAGCACCCCCCCTCACCAAAACAAAGCGAATCATCACCCGAAGCACCCTCCCACTTGATTGGCGTGCCGCCCTGGGCTGGCAGTAGGGAGAACAGGGACTGTACCGTCCGGCGTCGCCTGCTGGTGGGGTTTTTTACATTTGACGTAATCGTGGTCAATCGGAGTAGCTGTGTAAGGTGGGGATGTCAGACCTGGGCCAGAGGAGGAGGGGAGGGAGGCTCCGGGGCCCGGCAGTGTCCCAGCTGAAGAGTGGGAGTCCTCGTCCACCAGGCAGGCCTTCTCTCTGTGGGAAGATGGTTGGGGTGCAGGTCAGAATCTCCACATCCCACTGGAATGGGACGTGTTCTGGTCTGAGACAATCCTTCCTGACTGCTGAACCCTACACCATCTTCACGGGCCTCCTCTGCCCTTCCTAGGGCCCACTGCTCCCACACACCTCAGGTGACCTGCTCCTCTGGCTGGTGTCTCTTCAGCTGCTGAAGGAACTGCCCCCATGGCATCCCCTTGGGCTCCAGCCCCGAAAGGCCACCGCCCAGCCATCTCAGGCCCCAGGGAGACTACAGGGGAGCTGACAAGCCCTTACTCGGAAGCACCCACCCCACACCCTTCCACACCAAGTCAGCACCCTTCCATGTGATGCCTGAGGCCTGGTAGATTTAATTCTCGGTAAGATGCAGACAGAGAAAACATCTGGATTTACTGCAAGCTCTCATGTGTACGAGGATATCTACTGTTGAACAAAAAAGTCAGAAACACCTGAAGTGTTCCATCGAAATAGCTATAGAAAACATGATACACCCATGCTATGGAATAACATGTAGCCAGAGACTATGGCTAGCCACTAGAAAGAATGGAGTGAATGGGGTACCATCTCTATGGTTTTGGTCCCAGCCCCTTTCTCAGGGGAATGTAAACTCGAGAATAACACCTTCAGTAGTTTGTTTTTATAAAATAAAAGAAACCCTACAATTGTACATGTAAATGGAAGCGTATATAAATGCACAGCTAATTGTTTGAGAAAATAAATGAATAATGGTTAATTCTGGGGAGGAAAGGGGATTTGTCAAATTTTAGCCTATATGTTCATATATTGCCAAAATTTTCCATAACTAGAATATATCCATGTATTATTTGTATAATTTAAAATTTTTTTAAAAGAGTTATGATCAATAAAAGAGAACATCATTGTACCTTGAGGGCCCTTTGCGACTAAAAAATGCACATCTATAATTTCTAGGGCACACTGTATCCACCTGGGTGACCTGTCACATGCATGCCCATCTCTCCTATAAGACAATGGACCTCAAGGTCAGAGCCTGGGCACAGGTCTCTCTGGCACTTGGCTGAGCCCTGCACAGTGCCCAGCCAGGCAGGGAGGGGCACAGAGATGAGGCAAGCTGAGCTGAAGCTCCGAGATGTGGACACCAGGGTAAAAGAAGTCTGGGCCACAATCAAGGGAAGGCCCAAGGGTCCTCTCCACCCAGTGAGGGGACCATACCAGGGCCCTAGCATCCTCATGCTCTCTGGAACTACAGGAAGAGTCCATGCCTCTGATGCCCTTTCCTGTTTCTTGGGAGAACAGGCAGCAGACAGGTCCTCACAAGGCCCCCACTCTTGGTATAGGCCCTGGAAAAGGACCCAGGAGTAAGAGTCTGCAACATGAAAACTGCTTTCCTACAGTGTTCTGCATGGGACAGAGCTGTGTCCCAGTGGCGATGGGGAGGAGCTGGCTTCTCCTTAGGGCCTGCCCCTGAGGATGGGGTGGCCCCCGGGCATGGCCCCAGCGTGAGGTGACATGGGATTGCACACTCAGCCTCTCCTTCTCAGATTCAACAGAAATACCTTAGTCCAGCAACCAGGAGTCTCCAGATGAGTTCCAGAGACTCAGTGAGCTCTGATTTACTCAGCAGTAACCCCCCGAATGCCACCTTGCTGTAAATGAGCCATCAGGGTACACATGGGATAAGCTGCTAGGTGAAGAGGTGCTACTCACTTCTCTGAAGCTTTGGGCGTGTTCTTCTCCTCGCCCCTGGCAAAGGGTCCTTCTGCAGCCTCCTTCATGAAGTTGACCAGGACCTCTGCACTGACCCCAGAGTCGGGCTTCCCCAGGAGCTTCAAGATGGAAGCGTGGAGCCGGAAGTACACCTAGGAGAATCATACTTGGGTGTGAGCAGCCTTCCCAGTTGCTTAGGTCCGTTCCACAGGCCAATCAGCCACACTGGAAAAGGGCCACTGACCAAGGAGACAGGCCACCACACACTGCCTTTTTTCATTCGCTTTTAAACCAGCCAACCCATAACTCATTCAAAGCAAGCTCTGACAGTTAAAATGGACACAAACTCTCAGTATTCTAGCTTAAATGTTTAGCCAGTGATGCAGGCAAGTGGTGGTAAGATAATGAGAATAACAACCCTCACCTCTGCTCAGTGGGCACCTCCTCCCACCACAGCCCCTGCCACCCACTGTGTGCCCCTCTCCTGGCGCCCATACAAAGTGAGCCTCCACACCTGTCTCCCACCACACTCCAGACTCCCTGAAGCGCAGAACAGTTGATTTCTGTCTGTGTGCCTGCACCTGGGCAAGCTGGGTGCTGTAGGCCTAGAGAAGCTTGCCCAGGAGGTACAGGGTGAGGGGAAGGAGGCACGCCGCATCATTCAGGGCACTGTGCTTTTCTTCACTTCCTTAAGTTCTCACCACAATCCTCCACTTACAAATGTCTGAGGTAAGATGCCCAAATCCCCACAGCCAGGAAAGGCCAGGGCCACGTTAAACTCTGGTCCGCCCTGCCCTCTACTGCTCCCAAGTAAATGCCACATCAGACACAGACACCTCTACAGGTCACTTGGCCTGACTTTCGCATCCACCTGTGGGTGCAGTGTGAGCTCCCGCCTGTGGCACGGACTCCCACAGGTGGCACAAGGAGTGTTACGAAGGCTGGGAAACCCTGTGGCTGCAGGCCCTGATTAACCAGCCTCTCTCACGCAGAGGTGGTTCTCAAGAGAGGCTGCCAAGGACCATGCAGGTGAGATTGCCAGGGGGTATGGCCCAGGCAGCATTCTCAAGAGGGCATCCTGGACAGAGGGGCCCACACCCAGAGCCCCTCCACCGCTAGCCCGCCTGTGGCCCCAAGTAATTAACCCGAGCAACTCCATTTTTAGGCACAGAAAACCTCTGGGCACACACACGTGCCCAGGTGGCCCTGCTGGAAGAGCACAAATTATTCAATTGGCAAAGTTTAACCAAGTGGCAGGTTCAGTATTTTGAATCCGGGTTCAAGAGCAGAGGTGAGTTTTCACCAGGGCAGGGTTAAAGTCTTAAGAGAAATGTCACTTTTAAAGTAAGATATCCACAGGTTGCAGCTGAATGCCTGTTCTCCTGAGAGCCGGCATGGTGTTCTGGGCCTCAGTTCCTTACCTGTTAAGTCCCTGGACCCCACGGGCACACCATCCTGCCTGCTCATTGGTTCTATCAGGCAGCAGCAGAAGCCAAAAGTCAAAGAAACACCGTGGAAGAAAAACACAGTTGTCGTTTTCCTGAGGGCTGAGCTACCTCCCGCACACGGGTTGGGTGCTGCACGAGGGCCCTGGGTGCAGGGGATCTGGCCCCAACCGCCCTTCTCTTCTGCTGCTGAATAACTTAGGGCAAGTCACACTAGTCCTCTAGGTCTCAGCCTTCTCAGCCCGAGTGGAAAGCATGAAAGAGCTGTAGTGGGAAGGACGTGGGGCTTGGGGCTGGGAATGACGGCAACCAGGAAGCTGCTGAAGACGTGCTCAGTACGAAAGTGAATTACACTTTATCATGAACCCTATGAAGATGGTCCCTGAAAAGCTGCTGTCAACCACTCAGCAGGCATCATTTTTCAAAGGCAAATTTTTAAAAATGAGACTTTTCTGCTTGTTCACACAAGCAAATATTGGAAAGAGAATACTAACATGGTTGAGGGAAAACAAACATGCTAATTGATCAGTATAACCTTTCAGGGCCACAGGACACTGTGGATGCAACACTAAATGACCCTTGAAAATCCCCCGTAAGTGCTCCCTGATATGCATGCAAGAGCAGGCCCTGCCTGTACCCTGCTGAGGAAGAAGTGGAAGAGAAGTGCACCCTGCACTGGGCTCCACACTGACAGTGCAGGGCCTGCTCGGGATTCTCTCTCTCCCCCTCTCTCTCTCTGCCCCTCCCCTATGCACTCTCACTCTCCTGCTCTCTCTCTCTCTCAAAATAAATAAATAAACTTAAAAAAAAATGCCAGTTGCAAAATGGTATGAAAATGTTACTACGTATCTATACGTCAATAGGGGAAAAATCTAGAAAGATAAATACATGCCCAGACTGTTAATAGGGATTATTGGGTTAAGAGGATAGGATCACTGGGGACTTTAGCTTTTTATTTTAAACACTCTTGAATGTTTGACAGGCACCTGGGTGGCTCAGTTGGTTGAGTGTCCAACTTCAGCTAAGGTCATAATCTCATGATCATGGTTCATGAGCTTGAGCCCTATGTTGGGCTTTGTGTTGATGGCGTGGAACCTGCTTTGGATTTTCTGTCTCTCTCTCTCTCTCTCTCTGCCCCTCCCCAGCTCTCTCTCTCTCTCTCTCTAAAAAAATAAATGTTAAAAAAAATTTTTTTTTAATTTAAACACTTCTGAACGTTTGATTCTTATATATATTTTAACCATGAATGTGTGTTAATTTTATAATCAGAAAAAAAGTATATAAAGGCAGACAAGGCATAATAAACAAGCAGATTCTACCCCAAACTCCAAGAAGCTTGCTGGGCACACGGGACTGGCAGGCACTGGGCACGCAGCCTCAGAAAGGGCAAAGCTAAAGTGCTCAGGAAGCAGCAAGTCCTGGGCCGGGCCAAGTATATCTGGATCCTCACCCGTGTGCTTAGTTTCCTCCCTACAAAATGTGCTGGCTGCAGCCTCCCAGCCTGCCTCACAGGACTGCACTGAGCACCGGGGAGAGTGTGGAGTTGTGTGTTCCAGATATCGTAAAAGCAAATCTGAGCTGTAAACAACTGCTCTTCTCTTGAGGAGCAGCACAAGACCCAAGTCTGGGGTCAAGAAAACAGGCTACTCCCTTGGCCCTGTCCTGCCAAGCTGGGTGCTCTGGGCATACCCTATGGCCTCGCCAGGGACAAGGGCACCTAGCCTTCTCCTGCCACCCTGCAGTGTGGATGCCCTGGGCACTGGGAGATGCTGTGCTGCAATGATGTCATCACTGAGTCAGGTTCTTGGAACCTACATGTGCTAAGGAAGAAAGATGACTTTCTTCTGGGAGATACAAATAAGACACTCCTCTCCCAGAAAGGATAGTAAGCACTCCTTAAAAGAGAGAGGAAAGGCCGCTTTAATTTAATCGCACACAAAGCTGCTGAACACAGAGAAGTTTCCAGCGGGTTGCATGGGAGTCACTGGGACCTCATGCCCCATCCCCAGGGAGACAGAGAGACTGGCCCACCCCTGCCCTGCTTCCCTGCCCTCGGCCAGCACAGTGTCACCTCCAGGGCCTCCATGGCCAACTCAGGTGGGTTGTGGTAGTGGATCTTCTTGGGGTAGCGGGCAGCCTCTTCGTGCAAGTAGTGGCCAGCCTGTCTGTAGTGCAGCAGGTAAACAGCGGGAGGCTGCTGCTGCTTCTCGGCGACCTTGCCCAGCATGTAGTGGATGAGCCACTCTTCCTCATCACCGTCGCCCTCACAGCGGGCCGCCGACGTGAAACAGTGCCTGGCTGTCTCCAGCATGCTGTCGCGCCGGCCCTCCATCTGGAATGAGACCACGAGACGAGGCTGGGCTTAGCCCACGGTCTGAACCTGCACAAGATCATGCCTTATCCCATAGGGAAGCCCTGCTGCCTTCCTTGCGAAATTTATCATCCTGTCAACGACCCTGAGACACAGAAGTGTTATCACCATTTCATAGCTGAGGACAGTGTGGAGAGGCCTAGGGACACCCCCCCCCCCGCCCCGCCCCACCACACCAAAGTACACATCAAGTAAGGCACAGAGCTGGACTGAAACCAGGTCACTTCATGTCAACTCCAGTGTCCTTTCTTTTATTTCCCCCCAGCCCACCCTGAAGGACACAGTTTAGGAGATTATGAAGTACCTACTGACCCCCTTCTAAAGGTCCCAACTACAACCCTCACTGTGGTTGCAGTAAGGGCCTGGGAGACAGCATCGGGCTGGGGCTGCCAGGAAAGCCAGGCAAACAGCAGCCGAGAACACCGAGAGCCAGTGCCAATGTTCTGAGATGAGCCCCCTCACCTACACGCGGTGAGCACTTTTCTCACCTGCTCACTAGGGTGGGCAAGCAGAGCTAGACATGGTGAACACCCCCAACACCTAGCAACACAGCACCGAAGAGGATGTGCACCCCTGGGGTACCATGGGACTTCCCACCCTGTCCTCTGCACCCTTCCAGAAGGACCTTACAAAAGGGTAGATTCCTAAGCCCCACCCAAGACCCACTGCCTTGGAGCTGTGCCTCCAGCCACCCTCTCACACACCAAAAGGTGGAAACAGCTAGGACAGAAGATCAACCTCTAAGATGCTTTCCAATTTTTTCTAGTCCCTGTATGAGGGCTATGGGCCAGCACCTAGGTGTCACTGACGTGAGATGTCAGCCATCAAGTACGTGCATCCCTTCATGCCAGAACTCCTGGGCCAGGAGCTGGAAGAAACCCTGACTGTGTGGGGCCACAGGGGCAGCTGTTCCCAGCACCGCAGCTCTCTGGGCCCTCATCAACATGGCTCTCGCTCAGAGGCAGGGAGGCTGTGACCTCTTCTAGTCTCATCTCGGGGACCAGAGGAAGGGAGAGGCTGCAGGCACCAAGCTCTGGCAAGGGTGCTGCCTGCAGCCTGTGAGAGCAGTACCCATGCCCCACTGCAGCAATAGCCCTGGGGCCAACACAAAGCAGCCTGGTACTACCCCAGTGCTCTGCAAAACACTTCCTGGGAAAGAAAGTTACCACCTAGGGATGCCTGGGTGCCTCAGTTGGTTAAGTGTTCAACTCTTGGTTTTGGCTCAGGTCACGATCTCACAGTTCATGAGTTTGAGCCCCATATAAGGCTTTGTGTTGACAGCGTGGAGCCTGCTTGGGACTCTTTTCTCCTCCTCTCTCTCTCTCTCTCTGCCCTTTCCCAGCTTGCTCTGTCTCTCTCAAAATAAATAAATAAGCTTAAAAAAAAAAAAAAAAAAGAAAAGAAAGAAAATTACCACCTAAGAATCATGAGACCATCAACGGGGGGGCACCTGGGTGGCTCAGTCAGTTGAGCATCTGACTCTTGATTTCGGCTCAGGCCATGATCCCAGGTCATGAGATCAAGCCCCGCATAGGGCTCCACACTGAGCATGGAGTCTGCTTAAGATTCTTTCTCTCTCTCTCTCTCTCTCTCTCTCTCTCTCTCTCTCTCTCTCCCTCTGCCCCTCTCCCATGCTAGCACTCTTTCTCTCTAAAAGTAAGTAAATAAAATGAAAAAGAAAAGAGACCATCAATGAGTGAGATATGATAGAAAGAACCACAGTGTAGGACCAGAACACAGCACAAGCCAAGTGGCTCCATCATACCCCTCCAAAATTAGATTCTGTAGCAGATCTAAGTATAAGGCAAACACTTCAGTGGAGTCTTGTTATGACTGCTCTGTAACTACGTGGCCTTAACCAAGTCACTAGCCTTCTGCCCACCCAGCTCTGCCACTGAAGGTCATACAGCCACCTACTGAGACAGGAAGGGCAACTGTGAACAGCCCCATCTAAACTGACACCTAGCACCACATAGATCCCCACCAAGAGGCCAACACCCTCCCTGCCCCACATAAAGCACATGCTACCAGAGTTCCTGTCTTTTGTAGCTGTGCCAGTCAGAACACTTCAGACAGAACAGGAGGGATGGCCACTGAGGATCCAGCATGTTCCAGAGCTCTGCCAGACACCCTCACACCTCCTCTCCATCCAAGAGCGAGATGTGCACCCTCTGCTGTGGCACCTCATTCACCCCATGGCCAGGGTCCCTGGCCCAGGGCCAGCCCATAAGAGGGACTAAGGAGATATCAGTTCATACAATACTGCCATACACGAGGAATGGTCAGCCCAATTACAACCAAAACCACAGCAGAAACATCAAGTTCCTCCCTCAGGACACACAGAAGGTTCTGGCTCCAAAGCCTCTGCCCTTGCCTGAGAATGGACAATAAGGGAAAGCATTGGTTTTCCTAAAACAGACACCTTTGGCAAGTTTGCAGGCAGAAGCTGAAGTACACAGCAGCTTATATAGCTATTAACACGTGCCCTACAGCTCATCTGATCAGACACAAGAAACCCAAACAGAGCTCTAGCAACCAAGGAAGGGGCTGTGTCCCCATGACATACTTCATAGTAGGAAACTGCCTTGCCAGCAATGGAAAAAAAAAACAGGAGGCATAGGACAGCGCTGCGAGGCAGTGTTCACCCCGGACAACAATGCAAAACCCCCTTCCTTCCCTGCCTGCTGAGACACCTGCATGCCTAGTGGATTTCCATCTCTCCTGCCACCACCTTACATTCTGGGAAGATGGCCTGGCAGCCCAGTTTCAGGCCCTGCGATACCTGGGCCAATGGCTTCGACTGGATCCGAATGGAGTTCAACCACAGAGGCTGTGAGCTATGCAGGAGAAAGAACAAGCAAAGGGAAGAGGTGTGCAGGGAGTCAACCTGTGTCTCCTGTCTGTCGCCCACTCTGCCCTTCCTGCCCCTTCCTAGGGGAGCCACAAGTTCCCTCCTCTAGGGGAGTTCTACAAATGAAACCCTCAAGTGCCAATGGCAGAAAAGGAATTCTGACTTCTCCTCATATTTACTTCCTAGAAAACCTCTATTCTGCTAAATCCCACTGGCATCACTGATGGAGGATTAGAGACAGAATCCCAAGGTCCGTGCTCCACCCACCCCAGTGAGTCCCAGTAGAGGATAATAGTCGGTGCTCCTCGTACTGCCAGGATCCATTCCCAGCCTGCTTAGCCCTGCGGCCACTGCAGTAATAACAGAAGGGAGGGAGGGGCCCTTGCGCAGGGCAGTCACCAAGAAATAGGGCTGCATGGCATGGAAAGAGCTCAACATGCTGCTGAGTGAAAAGGAAGCTCGATGCCATACACAGCATGACAGCATTTAGGCTAGAGGAAAAGAACAGATAAATCATGGCATTCTTTCTAGGAGTACATGTATACATAAATAACCGTATTTTTTTTTTTTTTTTTTTTTAAGTCTGGAAAGATAAACTGTAGGTTGCTCTGAAGCAGGAGTGAAATGAGGGGGTGGGACAAAAAGGTTTTAGCTTTGTCTTTACTGTTGCCAATTGTTTTAAAGAAGGTGTTTCTTCGTATAATTGAAGAGGGGTTTCTATAAGTGTTAAACGAGGGTCATGCTGCTCTTCTCTCCCCCGTTTTCTTCCAGGGTTTGGCCCAGTCACAGAACCCGACACCTGTCTCTGGTCAGCTGGTTAGCAGGGTCCCTCATGGCCACGCTGCCCTTCCCTCCACCTGTGTCCTCTGCCACTGGTGCCAGGCCTACCCCCTGGATGCTGCATGTAAACCACCCAGGGACCCTGTTAAAGTGCAGCTTTTGACTATGAGTCCCTGATGCAGCCTTTTAACAGCTCCCCACCCCCTCCAACCCCCCTGAAAGAGGTTCTGATGCCCAGTCAGGTGTGGAAGCTACTGTCCTTGCTGACCTACTTGAGCAGAGAAAGAGAGGGAAAAACCTTAGGGCCAAGGTGCCCAGAGTCTGGAACCCTGAGACAACTGTCCTGGGCTCAGGGGGCAGTGACACCCAGAGCTCATGGGAAGAAGGTGAGGTCACTGGCATTCCTAAACAGTAGCCCCAGATGGTGCTTCCAGCTTACCCTCGTCAAGTGTGGGTGCTGTGCAGAGACTGGGAAATGTGTGGGAACAGAAGGGTAGCCTTTTTAAGGCTTTCCCAAAGTGTATCGCACAGCACACCGATGTCCAGCAAGACTTTGTGTGAGAAATCCGAGGCCCCCATGGCTGTCGACACAGGGTGACAACAGTCATCACAGCAGGGGAACATTCAGATGAGCCTGTGCTCTTATAGCACATCCACCCAGCATTTTCACTAAGGTCCATCCCTGCCAGCTCACTTCATTAGTTTTGTAGTCCGTCTCTTGCTGATGGTATAATGCATACCTATTGCAAAGTTAAACTGCAAATTTTGCAAAAGAGGTGGGACTTTGCAAAAGATGCGGGATTTCATGAAGCTGATGGAAGCAATGTGGGCAAAGCCTTTGCACATGAGCACCAGGCACAATTAACATGGATGACAACTGCCCAAAGGGAGGACTGCTGGTCAAGGAAGAGACCGCAACACACACTTCTAAGGCACAAAGATGTCAGAGAATCCTGGGAGAGGCAAATAGCTCTCGAATATTTCTGCAAAAGTAGCTGTCGAAATTTAGGCTGCCAAGGTGAAGGAGCGTCATAGCGTGCTATCATAAACTATTAGAAAATTAAGCTCCCCTCAAACCAACCAAACTCAATCATTCTTGGTTCGTTTGAAGAATTAATACATCCTTGTGATCACCAAAGCCCTAGTAACATAAGACTTAGGAGTTATTTTCATTATTATTTAATTACTAAGATAAAGTCCCAATCACACCTTTACCAGGGTAACTGAGCCCCGCCGTAAGTGGATTCACATTGTGACCCTTTGCTAGTGCTGACAGCAGCCCCTCCCCTTCTTCTCTGTGCTGTTGGGTAGGGATGTCACCCACATACAAAAGGGGTGACATTTATGTCATTATTACATTCTCATTTATGCTTTTTAAGTTTACTTATTTATTTTGAGATAGAGAGGGAGAGAGAGAATAACCAGGGGAGGGACAGAGAGGGGGACAGAGGATCCGAAGCAGGCTCTGAGCTGACAGCAGACAGCCCGATGCAGGGCTTGAACTCACAAACTGTGAGATCATGACCTGAGCTGAAGTCGGATGCTCAACCAATTGAGCCACCCAGGCGCCCTTCATTTATGCTTTTCCATACCAATTGAATTTTTAACACCAAGGACACCTCACTTTCAAATAAAATCAGTAAAAGCAACAAAGAGCTGTTACCTCTTTGCAGTACAAGGCTAGGACTTCCCCTACTTAGCACAATGCTAGGAGGCCAGGGTCACTGTGAGGCCAAGCATTCTGGGAGCCTGCCGCTGAAGAGTGGCAGGTGTCGGAATGGGGGGCTGGGTATGACAACAGAGGTCCACTCTCGAGGACACAGGGGCTTTCAGAGGACAGCAGTGGCACAGCTGTAGCTGAAAGCCTCAGCTGAAAACCTTCTCTCACTGGGTTCCCTCAACAACCCAATGGCAACATGAAGAAGGTCATCATCTCATTTGGGTTTTGACCACATTTGATCACTAGAAGAAACAGGCCCCTTCTGCACTCTGCCCTCCTAGGAAACCCTTCTGGATTGTCATCTTACTGCCACACCAGCCTCAAAAATGTCATGTGGTTCCTTCATTTCCAACTCAAGGAGCCAAGGCCCACAGGCCAGACACCCAGCAACCTGCACTAGGGGAGTCCCCTACCAAGATGGACTTCAAAATTCCCAAGAAGTTCCTTTGAAGGGAACAAGGAAGGGGCGCGTTGGTAGCTCAGTCAGTTAAGGTCTGACTCGAACTCAGCTCAGGTCTTGATCTCAGGGCCCCACACGGGGCTCCACACTGGGCATGAAGCCTACTTAAAAAGATAAATAAAATAAAGTAAAATAAAACATGAAGGGGACCGGAAATAGACGGCTACTTCTGGTGGCCAACACCCCTTCCCTGCCTCTCAACTGCTGGAAAACTGATGGCTGACCAGCCAGATGATAAGAACCTGGCCTTGAATTCACCAATGCCAGACTGGGTGTCTAAAGACCAGGGACTAAGCTGTCACTGACCACAGTATGGCTTCAGTTTCACGAGAAGAATCATCCATGAGCTCCCAGCCTGGTTGTGAGGACAAGTGCAAAAAACAGATAGGACAGAACTTGGCCACCTGAGGGCACTTGGGTGGGATGGCAGCCCTTCTGCAGAGCCCCTCCTCACCTGCTGTACGAGCTCAGGGGGCAGCTCAGCTCTCCACTGCTTCAGCTGGCGCGAGGCAAAGGAGTGCAAGGCATAGGACATGGTGCCATACTCGATCCACAGGGACAGGTTGGAGCTGTCGATCTCCAGGGCCCGCCGGAAACAGTTCAGGACAGGTGTGGCGTGCTTCCAGATGGGACCATCACTCTTCAGCTCATTGGAGTTCAGTTTGTCCTGAATGCGACTGGCCCGGGCCAGGGCCATGCCTGCCCAGGAATCAAACCTGCAGTCATGACAAAAGCACCAGTGAACACACAGCTGCCCTTACAGCACTGCAGACATGGTAGCCTGGGCAAGGCACCCAGGCCCCAGGGGAGTGGTCCCAGGCCATGACCCAGAGCCCAGCTCCACCACTCATGGACTCCATGTTTCTGAGCTATGAAATGTGGCTAAGAAAACCCATATCAAGAAAGCTGAGCTGCTGGGACACCACAAGACATGTATCTTAGGTCATTCAGCATCTCGCAGGTACTCAGTAAGTGCTCTAAGAGAATCCCCATGGACTCGAGCCCAAATTATGCTAACATGGTGAGCTCTTGGACTCTGCTCCCCTTTGCTTCCCTGCTTGGAGGGGTTACCCAAAGAATGTCTCTGATGGAAAGGAAAAGGGGTGCTTTACAAGGCATGGCCCATCCAAGGTGACAGGGAGGCTCTCATCCAGCTGCCACCTCACCTAACCCCGCACTGGTAGCACCTGCCATCAACACACTCACTGACCAAAAGCACGGGGCAGCCAAGACCCTGAAAACACTGCCATGTAGCTTCTACATGGTTCTCCCTCTGGGACCTTGACCACATCCTGCCCTGTCCACCTCAGTTCCCAGAAGCAATATGGAGAGCAAGGGGACCACGATGGCTGAGAGCCTACAGTTCTGAGATCACCTGAAAGAAAGTGGTGGGGAAAATGTAAAAGGCTGTGATGATGACGAAGGCCAAGACAATTTCTGGGCACTTGGGAGAGTGGAATTTCCTGAGTGCAAGTACAGACAACAGAATAGACAGCAATCACATAACAGATGCTACCTTCCACATGCTGACAATTCTTGACCTACTGCTGTACTAACTTTAAAACTGGCCAACTAGCTTTCTGGACTATTTTTGACAGGTGTGGTAAGGGCAGAGCAGACTTGTGAAGCTCACACGTGCTTCTGCCGTACTCCAGGCACCCAAAGATGAAAAAGTATGAGCAAAGGAGCAGTAAAGAGGCCTGAAGGCTTAAGTGATGATGGGGGATAGCAAAAATGAAGGCTTCAGCCCCTGTGTGGAGGCCCTGAGTGTACCCTTTCCTCCTCAGGGCCTGGGATCCGGGGCTCTGCTCAGGTCACCCTGGGGGCGGAAGCATAGGGGTAGGTGTCAAGCTCCCCTCCAGATGGTGGGGAACCCTGTCAGGGACGTACCACCAGGGCCAGCTCCTTCCACACTGAGGGTTTCCCCTCTTAATTCCTCCCAGAATGCCTTCGGCAACCCCCTTTGCCCTTGCCTTGAGGGAAGGGACCAAATCACGGTGTGTGCCCATATACCTGCATAAGTACCAAAATGGAAACCACTAACCACAAATAGAAGTGACCAAGAACACAGACACCTCATCAGAAAAACTCAAAATGCTTCTCTGTGTGTCACCAAAAACCAAGTCCTGACACGGGTTCTTGATTCTAGCAGAGCAGCGCACAACCCACACTCGCGGAGTGCTGACCCACAAGGACAGTAGGGAGCCCAAGGGCCAGCGATGCCACGAACTCAGGAGGAAGAAGCATCCAGAGCCTGTGCGCCGGGCTGGTACTCACGTAGGGCAGGCCTGCTCCCAGCACTGGGCTCAGAGTTGTTTGGCAGAGGGATGAGCTGTATTGGGACCTATTCCCATCTTGCCCCAGAGAATGCCACTCTATGAAACCCCTGGCCAAGGTGGCCCAATCCCAGCTGAGCAAGAGCAGATGGAGCGGTGGACGGGTCAAGAAAAGCTGTCGCCAGCATTCTCGCAGACTTGCTCTTCCTGCAGGGACCACCAACAAACACTGTGGCCGGGACACACCACCACACACCCAGCTGTCTGCCATGGGCTTCACCTGTGTCTAGCAGGCTCTGAAAGTGTAAAGAAAAGGCCAGCATCCAAACTTCCATCTTAGCCAGCACAGAAGATGAGACTGAGCCCAAGTCTTCCCTGACACCTGCTCGTGAGGGCCAGAATGAAGGAGGGTCAGGACTAGGCCACCAGGTTCCTCCTGGCCCTGGGGCCAGTCCTCACAGGGCACCCCACCTCTACGGCACGGCTGCCAGCAGGCCAAGCCTGACAGATTGACTCCCTCTGAACCGGTGCACGTACAAGTTGGAAGGAGGCCCAAATGAGCTGTCACGAACCTTGTCTTGTAACGCAAAGGGCTGCTGGGTGCGAGGTGTCACGCCAGGCTCTCACCTCTCCACGGGCAGGCTGGTCTTATCACCCTCACTTTTCAGACATGGAGGCAGCAGGGCAAAGGAGGTGACTCCTCACTGCCTAGAACAGGAGCACTCAGCCAGCCTGAGTGTGGATCTCCCCTACCAAACTGGTCCACAGTGACCCCAGAGAGGACATCCAGGGCCACCAATACATGGCTCCCTGCCTGAAGGAAAACATACGCTGAGCAACAAGGGGGCTGGGAGAACCTCTCCCACAAGCTACAGAAGTTGTGTAAACTGGTTTCTCTACTTAGATCCCAGCCCCTCTCCCCCGGGCCAGGTGGGTCCTGACAAGATGGAGCTCTGCGTTTTCCCCTGAGGATGGGCAGCCTCTGCAGGCTGGCCCCTGAATACTTTACCTACAGATACTACTCTGGACCTTCAGATACAAAGCTTACCTTGACCCAAGGCTTACCTCCTAGGTGTGGAGGCCATGAGAAAATGTTCCCTCTCAATCAAATGAATCAGACTTTATGAGCTTAGCAGAGCCCTTTCAGGATGAACAGGCCAACCATTACAATTTAAGAAAAAGCCACCCGGGCTCAGCGGGAAGAAAGCATGAGCCTCACATACAATAGGCTCTCCTACTTTTACTGTCATGACAATTGCTACTGCCAACACTTGCATCAGAGCAAGGAAAGAGAACTCCTAGCTTAAGTATTTCTATTACCTTCCCCTTTCCCCAAAATAAGGAAACAACCATTAGCTAAAGACACATAGTACACATCAGCCCATTTCCCAGGGCCAGAAGCCAGGAAAGGAGGCAGCACTGAACCAGGAGGATGGAACCAGATGGCACCCCATTGCCCTGCTGGCCTGGATGCAGATAGAAACCTCATACCTTCTCTGAGGCCAGTGCTCATCCCAGGTATCTTCTGGAAGGAAGACTTCTCCACTGCTCCTCTTTTTATGAAGAACCTGTCTCTTGCCTTTCCTAATAACTGCAGAGTGCTAACCATACTTTCTCATTCTTTTTCCCCTGATCTCTTTGCTATGGCAGAGAAACCCCAACCTGGCCCAGGAAAGGGTTTGCTGAGCTGGGGTCACCCCAACCCTCCCTGCTTGGCCTTATGCCCAGGTCACTGACCTGTTGGGGCAGATGCAGATGTCATGCATGTAGAACTTGATAGCCTTAGACTGCTCCTTGTTTTTGAAATGGTAATCAGCCAGGAGGTAGTAGAGCTCATTCACCACCGGAGGGGAGGGGTCGGCCCCTTCTGGAAGGCAGGGCACCTGGCAGGTGAGGGAGCAGGATAAGGGGAGATGGAGTCAGGGTCTCAGATGTGACCAGTAACGCTGCAAACCCAGGACCATTCACATTAGCACAGGACAGACACTAGGCTTCTCATGGACCTGACTTCTGGTATAGAGCAAGGAAAGCAGACAAGGTGCAGATGCAGCAGTGCCGGAGGGAAAAATGATGGGACACAGCTCCACCATGCTCAGTTCCTACCTCGGCCGAGGTGCCCTCAATGTAGGCAGAGACTTTGTCCAGGTTCAGGGCCGGCCTTTCTGTGCGGGGCACAATGGTGGCGATCCTCTTCAGAAGGTTGGCCAAGTCAGCAGACACAGTGCTGGTCTTGTAGCTGTCAAATTCAGGAAGGGTCTTGGGCTTAAAATACTCAAACATAAACAGAGCGTCCTCCCATATAAGGTCCACCTTGAGAAAAGACAGAAAGCAGATTATAGTACAGTCAGGGTAAAGCAGAAAGGGAAAGGTTCTTCCATGGAAATAATACAGACAAGGTTACAATATGTTAGAGTGTAGAAAAAGTCCCATATACTTTTAAAAATCTGCATACTCACTCTAATTCCCAAACCCAAATGTCTGAAGAGCAGAAAAATGAACTGGCATAAGCCCAGCCTTTACAAAGACAAATGTTGGAAACTGAGGGCCACACTCTGTTGAGTCCACATGGCTGAGCCAGAGGGTAGGTTCAATCACGAGTGGGCACTGTGGCCAGGCCACTGACCCTCTCCTTGAGCCTCAGCTGCCCCACTGCTTGCTCTGGACCAGGGTGGGTCTGCATTCTACATGGGACCACAGTGGGGGCCCCGCCCAAGGAGCTTACATTCAGGGAATGGAATTGGTAAGAATAAATGACAGTACTGACAAGCCATGAGTGCTTGAAACCCAAACAACAAAAACAAATGAAAACCTCTAAGGAATTATTCATATTATCCGACTGGAAAAGGAAATCCTTTGAAAATTGCCATGCTGCACTTTTGAATGATTGGTCAACATTTACGAAGCTAGTTTTTGCAAGGAAAACACTTTTCCTATGATCAGACTACATCTGACCATGCTCTCATTCTCCTGGTGCAACTAACCACAAGAGGTATGTGTCTGATGTCCTCCAGGAGTGCTCACGCCCCTGCTTCTCTGAGCCCCACTCCCCTGGGCAGGGGCGGGGACACCCTCACCTGCTGGGCTGAGTGCTCCTCCAGGTACCTGGCCTTGCTCTTCTTGCTAGGGAAGCTGTACAGGCAGTAGAAGCACTGTTCCAAGGCGGTCTCCAGCTCCTCCTTGTAGGGGTGCGTGTCTTCAGAGGTGGATGCAGCAAGTTCCTTCTGGAGAACGCGTACCTGTGGTAGGCAGGAAGAGACGCCTGAGGAGAAGGCCCATAGCTTCCCTGGCACAGTGGGACCCCAGGGAGACCACCATTCTATCAAGTCTGTTAACCTGAGGAGGCCGTGTCTCTTGGGCCTGTTTCCTAAAAGGGCCTGTTACCCCCACAGGAGCCATTCTGGGCCCAGATCTGACAAGTGACCAGAAGGGCATGCTTGCCAAACTGCCTTCCTTCTAGCGCATCCAGTCAGTATCTACCAGCTGCTAGGAGATATTATATGCCCTCTGGTAAGTTCTCTACCCACTTATTTGGCCATTCATTTGCTCCCCAAATATTTACCAAGCACCTCGTTATGTTAGGCACGATGTGACACAGTCTCTGCTTTTAAGAAGCTCAGATGGAGGGGCAGTAAATTAAACAGGTGGTTATAATGCAAATGGTAAATCCCATTAGGACTGAGGGAGTCTCTCTCAGACAAAACATCAATAAGGATTCCAGAGGATGTAAACAACACAGTCAACAAGTGATGCATCTATGAAGATTAGATTCAATGGCTATTGTTATGCCCAACTGTTACCAGATACACATTCTTTTCAAGCATCCATGAGTTTTCCAAAACTAGACAAAAAGCACATCTCAACAAATACTAAAGACAAAATATAATACACACCACATCCTCAGAACATAAGTCAGTAAAATGAGAAATCAGTACATAAAGGTAGCAAATACCACAGGTCAAAATATGGCATGCAGCTAAAAATGTACTTGGGGAAAACTTATAACCTTCAGCACTTGTACAAAAAAGAGTGAACACTGCCACTGAGTGGCCATCTAAACACAGCGTAGTTTCAGGTTGATAAGCACATGGCTTTTCCCATAGGCTTCACACATAAACTTATATCTTATATCTTATATAAAAGGAAGAAGTTACTTGAAGGGCACTTTATACACCGGGTCATTCAAACAATTCACCAAATGTCTTTTCACATAAGCTTTTATATGTAAGTTTGTAAACACATCTTAATGCTAGGAAGATGTCACTGAATGACCTTATACCTGATGTTAACCCCATGGCTTTTCCCAATGCTTCTGCACTTAATTTAGAAACATTAATACCTTAATGATAGCAAGATGTGAAAAAGAAAAAGAGTGAACACTGAAATAAGCTTTCACCGCAATAAGTGAGAAAAAGCACAAAGTAAATCCAAAGAAATGATACAGATGTATGTATGTTTATTTCCGTATTTTTATATTGTGCTATACACTATATAGCTGCATGGGTTTTTAAACTTTACATATAAAATATCATCTAATACATAACCCTCTGCACGTTGCTCTTATTCATTTCACTGAGCTATATTCACATTGATACAAATAAATCTGGTTCATTCATTTGCACTGCTCTAAGCAGTTAAACTAATTAAAATGAATGAATGGACCGGACTTATTTGTATCAATGTGAATATAGCTCAGTGAACTGAAATGAATCTTATCGTACGGGGATATCAAAATTTCAAACTTTTTAGTATGGAAAATTCCAAACATATATTAAACTAGAAATGATAGTATAGTGAGCCCACATATGGAGCACTGATTAATAAGTCTGATTACTAAGCACTGATTACTAATAAGCACTGATTACTAAGTCTGTGCACAGCCAGTCCCTCACCCAACTGTCCCCAACCCACCCCACATCATTTGGAAACAAATCTTAGACATTACATCACTTTGTCTGTAAATATTTGTTACCATATTTTTTTTTTTTTACCTTTTCTAATGATAGCATTAAGGGTGTTTATCCTTTTTTGTATATGTGTTATAAACAGCATTATGGTTAACATCCACCAACATGCTATTCTTTATATGCATGTGAAAGTTTCTTTTTCTTTAGTGTGGATTCCTATAAAAGGAATTACCAGGTCACAGGGTTTGCACATTTGCAACTTTAAAAACTGTATTTTCAAATTGTTTGCCAAAATAGTTGAACTAATTAATTCTATACTTAAAAAAAAAAATTTTTTTATGTTTATTTTTTTGACAGAGAGAGACAAAGTGTGAGGAGAGGGGCAGAGAGAGAGGGAGACACAGAATCTGAAGCAGGCTCCAGGCTCTGAGACGTCAGCACAGAGCCTGATGCTGGGCCCGAACTCATAAACTGCAAGACCATGACCTGAGCCGAAGTCTGACACTGAACCAACTGAACCACCCAAGCGCCCCACTAATTTTATACTTCTGATGGCAGGATGGAAATTCCTACACAGCCCCATCAGCCCTAGGTACCACAGACAAATGTTGATGACTGTCTGAAAGGACAAAATGGTATTCCATTGCTTTTAATTCCTTTTTAATAAAGAATTTATGGTTGTTAGTGAGGTTGAGTGTCTTTTCATGTTTACTGGCCTTTAAGGTTTCCTCTCTAGTGATCTGTTCATATAATTTCCTCATTTTTCTCTTGGACTTTTTTCTTTTTCTATGGATTCGTGGAGTTTTTTAAATACCCTGAATTCCAGTCTTTTGTCTGATATGTATGTTTCACCAGTTTCACACGCACGTGTGTGTCTGTGTGTGTGTGTGTGTAGTTCTATCACTATGCTATTTTATGTGGAACTTTGTGTATAGTGTTTGTTTTACAGAATTTTAAAATTTTAATGTCAGATTTATTAGTCCTTTCCTTTATGGTTTATGGGGGTGAGGGAAGGACGGTAAGGAAGAGTATACTATCCTTCCTGTAACTTTTTATTTCTATTAGAAGACAGGATTGAAGCAAATACAGCAGATGGTTAATGTGTACACAATCTGGGTGGTAGTACCAGGACACAGTGTAACAGGGACAGTCTGGAAGTTAGTAAAGGCTCTATAGAAAAGGGGCCATTTGAGTTGAGTGTGGATGAATGGTTAAGAATTCAGCAACCTGAATATAACATATGAAAAGAAATACTAACTCAAGAAAAGATGAGATCCAAGAGGATTTCTCCCTCAGAGAATACTTCCACTCTATCCAAGAAGAAAAAATCCACACAAAAGATCTCCCCATGTCAGTCACAAAGCACTCCCAAGACACAATCCTTTATCTGAAGACCACTAACCTGGGGCAATGGGAAGAGCCAGCAATAAAGTATTCACCTTCGTAACCGCCACAGCACCCAGAATGGTGAATGCTCAGCAACCATTTGTAGATCAATGAATGAATAACTTTATGTTTGTTCATTTATTTATTCAAGAAACATCAACTGGACAGTAATCTATGTCAGCCACTGCTCAGGGCCCTAGAGATGCTTCAGGCAGCAAGACTAAAAAGGTCTCTGATCTCAGGAACACACCAGCTAGCAGAGAGGCACGTGACACAGAAACAAATAGCAGGGCTGCTCAGCAGTCATGAGGACAGAGTGGCAGGACCAGGGAAGACTTCTTTTAGAAGGTGTCCTCTGAGCTGAGACCAACATGGCAAGAAGGAAAGGGCAAGCCAGACATGTAGACCCCGGGGCAGAGTATGACAAACAGAGGGCATGAGGTGGTCAGGACCTGAGCAGAGAGAGAGAGCACTCAATAAGCAGAGGCCGAGTCCACAAAAGTGAAGTTGCTGCAGGAGCTGGAAGAAAGTAAAGGCTAGGCCTCGGGTAGGAAAATCAGGAGCTATGAAATGAAACATGGCGGTACTCCTATCACGTCCACTCCCTCAGATTCACTTAGCAGATCCTGGCAGCTAGAATTCATACTCTGCCAAAAAAGATGTAGACTAAGGAAAACCCAGAGTATGGTCATCCCATCATCGCCCCTGCTGCCTACCCAGGAGGCACCTCAGCACCACTTCTGCCGGGTACCAGCTTGCAAAGGGGCTGACTCATTCTTGACTCTCCCCCAAGCAGCGTAAGAGAAACTGCTTTGTAGAGGTGACCCTGTGGAAGTAGAACAGTGACCCCACACTCTCTCATTGGGAGAGGGAAGGCAGAAAAAGGAAGTTGCCAATTCCTGAGCAGCAATACAGTCTAAGCTTGGCACAATTCTTCCAAAAATGGTCCTGAAGCGTGGCGCTGACCAGGGTGAGCACCCGGGAGGCCCTCAGAACTCACAGGGTAGAGCAGACACTCAGGCATCTACAGCTGGGGCTCCTGCCAAGTCTCCACCTCCTCAGCACAAGTGGTCTGCAAACTGTCAAGCCCTACACACACATTAGCTCTATACGTATTCTCAGTCTCGTTCATTCATTCAATCCATTACTTATTAAACACCTACTATGGGCTACATATGCTGTGTCCTAAGGTACTGGGATCCAGCAGTGAACAAAAGTAACAAAAATCCCTACCTTCAGGGAAGTTACATTTTAATGGAGAAGAGACGCACAATAAACATAACAGATAAATAAATTATATGGCATGCTAGAAGATGGTATGAGCCATGGGGAAAGCACAGGACAGAGGAGGAACACCAGGACTGGGGAGGCAGGAGCTGCACTTGTAGAGAGGATATGCTCACTGAAAAGGTATACGGCAGAGGTCAGCAAACCTTCTCCTGAAGGGCTATGTAGTAAATATTTTAGGTTTCACATACCACACGGACTCTATCAGAGCTCCTCATCCCTGCCCCTGTATTGCCAAAGCAGCCATAGTTAACATGTAAATGAATGGTTGTGGCTATGTTCCACTAAAACATTTATTAATAGACACTGCTGGGAGCCTGGCTGACTCAGTTGGTTAAGCGTCCGACTTCGGCTCAGGTCATGATCTCGCGGTTCGTGAGTTAGAGCCTCGTGTCGGACTCTGCACTGACAGCTCAGAGCCTGGAGCCTGCTTCAGATTCCGTGCCTCAATCTCTCTCTCTGCCCCTCCCCAGCTTGTGCTCTCTCTCTCTCAAAAATAAAGACATTAAAGAAAAAAATTTTTTTTTAAACAGACACTGCAGGCTGGGTTAGGTGCCCCTCTCATGCTCTGTAACCTGTCTGCGCTGCTTGGCCTCACACTCAGCAGTGAGGTTTGGGGACAGGAATCATGCTGCTTATCCCCAGTAAGCCCAGTCAATCACAGCTGCTAGTAAGAGACAGCTATCTGTACTCACTAAATACTTATTTACTAAATAGCTATTGATTCAGCAACTACTACCTTTTGTGAGTGGTGCTGGGCAAACAGGATTCATTGGAAGGTGGTGGTGAATGCAGTTATTGCCTCTAAATTACTATGAAGGGCCTGGCCCTATGCCTGACACACACAAAACAGATGCAGTCACGATTAGTGGTTCTAAATCCACTTGTAGGTCAAGGCCAGGTCCAGAAGCCGTGAACCTCAGGTGCATAAGGGAACCAAGTTCAGACTTTCTGGCAACTCTGAGTAGTCACATATGAATCAAAGAAGAGCAGTGGGCCCCAGTACAGGGGGAGGCCAAGCAAGCCTCAGGACACCAAACCATCCCTCCCGCCCCACCAGCCCTTGCCAAGAGGGCAACGCTTACATAGAATCGCAGCAGAGCCCCATCGGAATTGCAGCACCAGGACCTTCTCCCCAAATACTCGTGGGCAGTGTTGAGCAGCATGAGGGAGGATGGGAGCATGGGCGTCTCAGCCATCACTAGGGAAAGACCAGACCGACAGAATTAGCGTGGGGACACTTGTGGGACTTGCAAAGCTCAGTCTCTCCTTTGTGGGCTTTTCTGTCTTTACCAAAGTGGCCACAGATTTTTCTTTCTTTCATTTTTTATCTTTTTGTCCTCTTAAGTAAGTTAATGACTTGATTGGCTTTACAAAAGCAATACATACTTTTCAAAAATCAATTCAGGAGCACCTGAGTGGCTCAGTCAGTCAAGCACCCAACTCTTGACTTCAGCTGAGATCATGATCTCGGCTCATGAGATAGAGCCTCGTGTGGGGCTCCACCTTGGGATTCTCTATCTCCCTCTCTCTCTCTGCCCCTGACCTGCTCACATACTCTCTCTCTCAGAATAAATAAATACACTTAAAAAGAAATCCAAATCATACAAGAAGACATAAGGAATGCCTTATCCACCTCCAAATAAACACGCTGATGTTCAGTGAACATCCCTGGAAGCAGCTTTCTGGGCATATAGGAAACATTTTGAAAGAGAAAGAGAAGTAACTTTTAATAATGAAACCCGGGGCGCCTGGGTGGCTCAGTCGGTTAAGCGTCCAACTTCGGCTCAGGTCATGATCTCACAGTTCGTGGGTTCGTGCCTTACATCGGGCTCTGTTCTGACAGCTCAGAGCCTGGAGCCCGTTTCAGATTCTGTGTCTCCTCTCTCTCTCTGCCCCTCCCTGTTCATGTTCTGTCTCTGTCTCAAAAATAAAAAGTAAACAGTAAAAAAAATTAAAAAAAAATAAAAATAATGAAACACATACTATATATACCATTTCTTAACTTCAAGATTCTTATTCTAAGGTCTTCTGGAATATTACAGATGCAAAAAAGAATGACTACCTTTCAGTTAAGTGTAGGTTCACCACTAGAATGATTACTAGCTCCTTAAAGATCCTTCAGTGCTTCTGAAACTCTGGACTATAACCCACTAGTGGGCTTGTAACTAGCATTTTTAAAGAGGATTAAGGATAGAACACAAAACAGAAAATACCAGTGCATCTCACGCCCAGTAGAATAAGAATTCTTTCATGAAATTTATGTCATACTTTTTACTATTGGCCAGTCCCTGTCAAAAAGGTATGAAAGGCATGGATTTAAAAATAAAAAGGGGGGGGGGCGCCTGGGTGGCGCAGTCGGTTAAGCGTCCGACTTCAGCCAGGTCACGATCTCGCGGTCCGTGAGTTCGAGCCCCGCGTCAGGCTCTGGGCTGATGGCTCGGAGCCTGGAGCCTGTTTCCGATTCTGTGTCTCCCTCTCTCTCTGACCCTCCCCCGTTCATGCTCTGTCTCTCTCTGTCCCAAAAATAAATAAAAAACGTTGAAAAAAAAAATTTTTTAAAAAATAATAAATAAATAAATAAAAATAAAAAGGGGCACCTGAGTGGCTCAGTCAGTTGAGTGTCCAACTCTTGATTTCAGCTGGGGTCATGATCCCATGGTCATGAGATGGAGCCCTGTGTCAGGCTCAGCGTGGAGCCTGCTTAAGATATTCTCCCCCACCCTGCCCCACCCTGCTCTCCGCACCACCCCTTTGCCCCCTGCTCCTCTCCCCAGCTTGTGTGCTCTTTAAAATAAATATATAAATAAATAATTTTTTAAAATAGAGGCGCCTGGGTGGCTCAGTCAGTTAAACATTCAACTCTTGGTTTCTGCTCAAGTCATGATCTCATGCTGGTTGGTGAGTTCAAGTCCCATATCAGGCTCCATGCGGAGGCTGCTTGGGATTCTATCTCCCATTCTCTGCCCCTCCCCCACTTTCTCTTTCTCTCTTAAAATAAATAAATAGACTTAAAAAAAATTTTTTTAATAAAAAACATAACTCAGAAAATCATGAGGAAACTAAACTATGCTAATTTTTTATGGATCTTTTAGCTTCCATTTTCAACAGCATCAAGTGATTCTATTATACAAGATGGGAGATAGCCTTGTAACACTTCCTCCTTTCTCCTCATCTCCCAATTTTGTTGTGCATATTATTTGTAGCACTTCAGGTTTGCAACATTGACACTCTGTTCTGCAACCATAATTAGCATAACTGCTTTCTCTCAATTCCAAGTTTAAATGGATTTGGTGCTCATCTCAAATCCTTGCCTGTGGCTTTTCCACTCCTGACGAATTTCATTCTGACTCATGTTGGTTTACTGACTTCATCCTCCAGTGACATCTTTAAAAGCACCCACAGGAGCTGGAATCCTGATTTATAAATGTCTGTTCCTACTATTAATTACAAACAACCTGGCTAGATGTCCTAGATCGTACCATCGTTCCTTGATAACCATGTAGACTTTTAGACATCACCTCAACTGCTCTGAATGCAGCTAGGGAGAAATCTGAAATGAGTCTCATGTTTTACCTGTGAAGATAAATCATTTTTTCAATTTAGAAATCTAAAAAATATTTATTTGTATTTATTTATTTATTTATTTTTGAGAGAAAGAGCAAGTGAGCGAGCATGTGCTTGCACAGGAGCAGGGGTGGAGCAGAGGGAGAAAGAGAATCTTAAGCAGGCTCCGTGCCCAGCATGGAGCCCAGTGTGGGACTCAATCCCATGACCCTGGGATCATGACCTCAGCAGAAATCAAGAGTTGGACA
The DNA here is from genome assembly GCF_023721935.1 of Panthera uncia. Classification (NCBI taxonomy): domain Eukaryota; kingdom Metazoa; phylum Chordata; class Mammalia; order Carnivora; family Felidae; genus Panthera; species Panthera uncia. The sequence continues at coordinate 72,750,635 of NW_026057586.1, forward strand.
CTCAACCGACGGAGCCACCTAGGTACCCCTAAAAAATCTTTATTCTTCAAGTAGGATGTATCTTGTGGCGTTACCAATTTTTCATGGTACATGCTGAACAATGAATCTGCAAGCTCAATTTTTTTTTACAGAGAAATGTTCCCATATTTGACAGTGGGTTGACCGCTTATCCTATTTCACTGCTGGGGTCTTTCCTTTAGGAGCACTACCTATCCTCACACTGGACAACCTGTTTCCCATATCCATCCTCTTCTCGTTAATGCTGTTAGCTCTGACCTGCATCCATTGGTTTCCGTTCTAGCCATGCTCATTCTGCTCCTTGCTGTCTGGTTTGTTAGTTGTAACAGTGAGACTTGGTTTATAATGTTTTCCCTTAGTTTTGCAATTTTCCTTTTTGTTTCATTCTGCTTATGAGCTCAGATTTTTTAATAAATTATTTCTTGTGCAAATTGTTACAGGGTCCCTGCCTTTGTTCCTCAATGTAAATTTTCTTCCTGACTGAGTTCGTGTGTTTCTTTTTTTGTCCCCCACACAGGGTGGGGGACAGGCTACGCTATGTCAGCACAGTGGCCATGTCATTTCTTTCTACCCTGCTCATGGTTAGGGCACTTCCTCCACACTACATAAGTAGCTCTAATATATCACCAATGAATTTTCTGGGGCACTCTCCCAAATATAAGCTCAATTTGCCCTTTCCTTAAAACCATAATTTTAAAGCAGGTGTTGCTCTCAATTCACTTGTCCGTAACCTATGTCTACAGAGACAGAAGAAGGGAGATCATAGGGCTAGTGCTGCACACAATCCTTGCCAGAGAGCCTGGACTTTGTTCTCTCTCGGAGATCCCCTTTAAGGTACGCCTGGCTGCCCAGCAAGAGGAGTGCAGTCAGCAGACAACCCCCAACCGCCAGCTCCTTCAGGGTCTGCTACAGCTGCAGAGATGCACCCCACCCAAGGTCACAGGCTTCCTGCAGGAGTCCATGTACAGTGATTGAGCAAAATGGGAGAACAGGGCTCCCGGGTGGCTCAGTCGGTTGAGTGTCCGTCTTCAGCTCAGGTCATGATCTCACAGTCCATGAGTTCAAGCCCCGTGTCAGGCTCTGTGCTGACAGCTCAGAACCTGGAGCCTACTTCGGATTCTGATTCTATGTCTCCCTCTCTCTCTGCCCTGCCCCTGCTTGCACTGTCACTGTCTCTGTCTCTGTCTCTGTCTCTCTCTCAAAAATAAATAATAAACATTACAAAAAATTTTTTTTAAAGAATGATGGGGTATCTTTGTTTAAAAGGTCATTTAGCTGTTATGGTTATTTCTTCAATTCACCACATTTCCTACCACTGCATTGACCTGGCTCAAGTGCCATCTCCATAAAGAGTCCTGGGCTCGCTCTCCAGCTTCTCATTCACAATTACTCATTTGTCACCCTCATGTGCCAGACACTGATTTGGCAAATGATAGCTTTATTATTTCATTTTGTCCTCAGAACAACCCTCTGAGATAGGTACCATTATTCCCAGCATATACGTGGGGAATAGAGGCTGAGAGGTTGTATGACTTGACCAAGGTCACGCAGCCAAGATGTGATAGTTGGGATTTGGACCTGTGCTCACTCCATACTACCCTCCAGCTGTGCACATTGCTGCCCTGACTGGCTCACGCCAGCAGGGGCCAGGGGGCGTGGTGGTTAAGTGCAAAGGCTAGTGCATGGCTACCCATCTCATAGGGCTATTTTGGGGATTAAAGGAATTAGCAAGTTTGAGACTGCCTGGAGCAGTGTCCGTGCTCCTTGTAAGCACTCCCCACGCTGTCACTCTATTACCACCTGCACCAGACATGAAATACCACACACCCACTGCCTCTCGACCCCACTGTGCAATGAGCTCCCCGAAGAAGCCTCTGCTTCTGTCCAGGCCCCACACAAAATCCTACTGACTGAGCCCCAAGCCCACTCACAGCATCTGGATAGGACTGTCAGGGCCCACCTCCACCCAGAACCATTTCCTGCCACCTTCATCCGTTGGGTTCTGAAGCTGTTGCTGGTGACACAGGGAGTGGAAGGTGTCCTCTTCCTGCCAGATGATTCGATGCAGGATGATCCAGGGCAGCACTGAGGAGACATGGGGCTCCTTGGGCTCCTCTTGGACGGCCATGCTGCAGTCAATGACCTGGGAGAGGGAGAACAGGGGTGTCACAGTAGGGCCAGCTCTCCCTCCAACCCTCTGGGGTGACTCCTCAGGGCAGAGGCGGGGACATGACTAGAAAGCACTCCAGCACTCCAGTCATCAGAGTCCCAGGGTGCCCAACAACAGTGGTAAGCCCAGGCATCAGAGGAGCCCGCTCCGGCAGTCCTCCCTATGCCACATGCAGTTCCTGAGGCCCTCTGCACCTATTGTGTGCCAGGACCCATGCCAGATGTGAGGGTTACAGAGGTGAGCAGGGCACGGGGGAGGTGACAGCCTGGGGGGAAGAGAACCACAGACAAGCCACTCAAGAGTTAAGAATCAGTATAGTCGCTGTAATTAAAGCAAATGAGGGCCACAGTGGGGTCGCAGAGGAAGGGTAGGGACAGACAGAGGAGAACCTTGATGTTTCCAGGTGAGTGGTTGTGGTGGAACCAATACTGAAGAGGGCAGGAACTAGGGGTACAGGACAGGCATGCAGGCAGAGGCCCAGAGACAGACAAGGAAGTAGATGAGTGGAGAGGAGGCCAGGCAGGTTCAGACACCTTGGGTGATGGGCAACCAGGGGGAACATGAAGGGTTGGAGGGAGGGAGGAGCACACTGGTATTTCCATGTCAGAAAGGTGCCTCTGTGGCAGGGTGGTGGCTGCACCAGGAGTGTAGAGGGGCGGGGAGCACGCTCCCATAGTTCAAATAAGAGACTCTGCCTGGGTTAAGGCAGAGCGCTACAGATGCAGAGGAGAAACAAAGGATGGGGACGTTACGGACATGGATTTGGCAAGACCTGCGCTGATGGCCTGAAGAGCTGTTGTCCGGAAAGAGCCAAGGGTGGCTTCAGGAAAGTTTCCTGCTGCGAAGCCCACCTGGACGATGCGGAGTACTGGGACCACCCCTTGGCTAGGAGAGCCAGGACAACGTGGGGTGGTGGAGAGCCCCGGCAGGGAGACAGAGGGCCTGGGTTCCAGCCCCAGCTCTACCTCCTGCTGACCACACACAGGTCAGGGCCTCCTGCTCTGAGCCCACTTCTGTCACTCAGGGATGGGTGGTCTGGAAGAACCCTGTGATGCCAAGTGCTCAGCAAGCTGCAACCCCCAGACCCGAGCAGTCCCAGGAAGGTGTGCGGCCAGTGCACAGCCACCCACTACCTGAGGTGCCCGCTTCCTGCAGCCAGAGTAGCCAAGGCGCCCCTCTGGGGTCCCTAGCTTGCAGTGAAAGCCAGTGAGCTACGAAGGGGGAATTCCGAGAACCACACCTGCTGGTGCAGGGCAGCGCACGAAGGAGTGGGAGATTACCTGGATGAGGTTGTTGGTGAGCCGGGTGAGGCCAGTGGAGGACGATGATTCCTTCAGGATGCTGCCACTGCTGTCAGCTGAGAGTGCCTGCTCGATGCCCAGCAGTAGCTGGGTCACCGTGGCCACCCACTCCTCCTTGGCTGAGGACTCACTCGCATTCACCATCTGCTGGACGGCCTCGTGCAGAGCCACGTCGGAGCACTCAAAACACTGCCGGTGGTCCTTCAACCGGAGCAAGGAGTCCTGAGCACAGGGAGGGGCGAGGAGGAGGGCGTGCCATGAGAGGACTGTGATGGCGCTCTCCACGCCTGGTCCTCAGGACTGAGGGGCAGTACAAAAAAAGGGGAAGCGGAGGCCTTCCACGGGCCTTGAGGCATCTGTGAGGTCACATGGCGATCTACGTGCAATCACGGCATGGTGTGTGCCAGCCAGCGGGCTTTCAGAAAGGTGCTTGACCTCTGCACCTCAGTTGCCTCATTTATGAAGCTGGGACACGGAGGCCAGAGTGGGCAAACTGCCTAGGTGAGACTGAGTGACTCCACCACCTCTGTCAGCTCTCACCCCAAGCCACTGTGCCCCAGGCCACCCAGTCATGCGCTCATCCAGTGCCACGGCGCTCAGGGGTCTCAGCAGGGGAGGGGTCTCAGCAGACTGTCGGGGAGGGACTCTCTCTGCGGAAGAGGACCTGAGCCAAGGTCACAGCAGAGGCAACTAGCCAGGCAGCACTGAGGTCATCATTCTAAGAGTCCCCATCTCCCCCCCCAACAGGTACCCTCGTGGAAGAAGGTGAGTGGGAGCATGAAATGAGCTGTTGTACCTAGCACACTCAGCACCGTGTCCTGGCACATGGAACTCTCAGAACACCACACTATTTTAAAATCCCCTCTTTGGGAGCCATCATCTTTTGTGAAGCTCCCTTTCCTTTTGCTCTAGAACATAACCCATTTAAGCACCTCAGTCTGAGCCACTTTCATCATCATGCTGCTGTGTGAGGAAACTCGGCCTGGCTGTGAATTTGCAGATCTGGCAGGCGGCCTGTTAGACCAGCAGGAAGCACCTGCCAACCGGTGCCCCCTCAGGCTCTGACCTCGCTGCAGCTGACGGCTGGCAACAGCTCCACGCGACACAGCTCTTTGAGGTAACGCAGACAGGGGTGGGGCAGCAATGCCCAAAACCGCCTTTGGGATGTGCTGCAGTATCTGAACATAAATCAAAACCACCCCCAATTTAAAAGCCCTAATTGCCAGGAAAATGGGGCCTGTGTTTCTTTAGAGAAAGCCAGCACTCTTTAGCAGGAGGCCAGAGGTATGAAGGAGCCTATGGGGTGCAGACATGGAACCCAAAGGCTGACCCTTCCTGATCAAACACCAAACACCTGAGGGACAGGGGCTTATTTTGTAGCAGGATAAAGACTGTGGACCTGAAAGTGCAGCCAGCATTGCCATGAAAGTCAGGGACAAGACAAGGACCCGTCAGCAGTGCTCTAATGTGACATAATGCCCAGGGCTCAAACTTAGAAAGAGCTAAAAAGCACAAGAATAACTGCCAACAAGTGAGGAGACCAAATTACCGTTGACTGTGGGCAATATGATCATCTACCCGAAAAAAACAGAAACTATCAGAAATAATGGGAATGAAGCACAGTGGCTAGATTTAAAATAAGCATGCAAAAAATCAGTTGGGTTCCTATAAACCAGAAATGCACAGCTGGAAAACATAATGACCAAAAAAAAGACCCTGCTCAAAATCACAACCAAAAATATCAAGAACTTAGAATCAATTCAACCTGAAGAAACTACATGATTATATCAAAGACCATAAAAGGCAGCTTGCCCAAATAGGGAGGGAGACCCATCATACAGCTAGAGGGGAGGATTCAGGCCCTCCCTCCCCTACATACACCGTATGAAAGCTAGATGAAGCACAATAAACATGAAACACTAACACCACTAGAAGAAAACAAAGGCAAACAGACTTTTAATCTATTTGTTGACATGCTTCTTGTCTGTCTCCCTTCTAAAATATAGGTTCTGTCAAGCGGGCCTTCTCCCCTGTCCAGTGCCAGACACGCTGTAGGAACTCAATCCATGTGTGTAGAATGAGTGGATAAATATTCTTCCAGTCTTGAAAAGGCTATCTAAGCATAATAAACAAAATCATAAATGTTTGCAAATATCAAAAGATTTGACAACACAAAATTCACAACTTTTAAAAAGGCCACAATATAAAAGCAAACTGGCATGGGGCGCCTGGGTGGCTCGGTTGAGCGTCCAACTCATGATTTCGGCTCAGGTCATGATCCCAGGGTTGTGGGATCAAGACCCACATCGCACTCCATGCTGAGTATGGAGCCTGCTTAAGATTCTCTCCCCCGCCCCCCCACCCCACCCCCCCCCCGCTCTGCCCCTCTCCCCTCTTGTGCTCACTCTCTCACTTTAAAATAAAAAAATAAATAATAAATAAATAAAAGGAGACTGGGAAAAAAAATATTTCCAACATTTGATGAAAAAAAGATTAGTATCTTTAAAATATAAAAAGCACTCCAAATCAATAAGAAAACACACCCCCTCTGTAAGAAATTGAGGAAAAAACAAGAGTCACTTAATTCTCAAAAACCAGGAACTTCGACAGCACTTGGCCCAGGCCTTACCACAGCCCTCTCAGTACTGTTCAGTGCCCATCCAACCCAACAATGGAGCACCCTGCCACACCCAAGAGTTCTGGACGACAGGAGCAAGCTGACATCTGAATCACTGGGGCCTTCTTATCAGGCATACCGAGGGTTAGCCTCTCCCCCCTCTTTCTCCCCACCTAATGGCATCCCTGGCACACCCAGACATCCCTCCCACATGCAGTCATGCTGGACACTCCTCCACTCCACCCCCCAAGCCTGCCATGGTACCTGAAGTCAGACAAATCTCATTCCCTGATCTCAGCATGAACCAGCCTGAGCCTACTCTGCCAGGAGCTAGAACCTCCCTTTCCTCCCTCCCAATGTCCCTCCCTCTCTCCCTCCTCCCTCCCTTCCTTCTTTCCTTCTCAGAATCAACTGTTTCCTCTCCTTTCACCACGATGGAGATGCCTCCGTTTGCTCCTATAGTCATAGCTCTTAACTATTTCCCAGTTCAAGAAAGTTAATTGAAATGTCTCAAACAATATGAACAAAAAGCCTGGGAGAAGATTGGGCTCTCTTTCCAAATTGGAGCGGAAGGACCCAATAAGATGATAAATATAACATGATTAGTGTGTGACCCATAGAGATGGGATGCCAGGCCACCCAACACCATTAAGCACATCATGTTTATCACCTTCCATGTTTATCATCCAACCCCACGCTTCCCAAAGATGGCAGCACTGATGAGAGTCGGCACCCGTACGGTGCTTGCTACATGCCAGGCATGGTGCCAACACACACTAACTTGTATAAACCCTACAGCAGGTCTCTGAGGGTGAACGATGATCATCTCCATTCTAGAGATGAAGAACCAAGGCACAGAGAGACTGAGAAACTGCCCGGTGCCCAGCAGATCCTGATGCCCAGCGAGCTCTCAGTAAGAGTTTACCTCCTAAAGAAGGGAGGCATGGAGGGAGCCAAGAGGGTGCATGGCTTCAAAACACCACTGTGGTGTTCTTTTTCCTCAAGCACACGATCGTACATGGGTATTTATTTGATCTTGATTACATCGTAGAGTTCGTCCATTTTAACAACTACTCAAAGCTCAATTTCAAAGGTAATATAGAAAGACAGGCAGATGAACAAATGGGTGAATGGATGGGTGACATCCTGACTTTTCTGCCTTCCTCCTCTGCCAGGCAGACGTTCTGATTCAAGTGTGGGCTCATTTTGAGCCACACAGAACCCTGGAACCTGCACTCCTAGGTTCCAGCTTTCCGCCAGTCTTGACCGTATCTTCCAACTAGCATCTTCCTGGATGCCAGTTAGCAGTTTTTACTCCTACTATTTTCTTCTAGATTCGTGTTCTTGAAAGCCACCTCAAAGCCTTCAGAGAATAAACTCATAACCAAGCAAAGAAGGTATGAGGTCAGAGTGAGGGGAACTGTGGCCACACACACCTGCAGCAGCAGCAGCTGGGCTGGTCTCTCTGGAATGGAAGTCATAAACTCCAGGTGTTTGGCTCGGTCAAATCCACTGGTACACAAGGTTGGGCGGAGCAGATGCACAACGGCTTTGTAGTCACCAGCCTCGTACAGCCGCTGAATCTCCTCCAGGGACTGGCACCGCTCCAGCGACTTCAGGTTCTTATCAATCTGGAAAAGGCCCAGAATGCTGCCCGATGACAAACCTCTCACACTCTCTGAATCTGGCCAGTGTCTGCATTTACCAGACCCAGATGAGGAGTACAAAAGTAGACTTCCCGTCAATACATCAGCATTTATATAAAACAAACGCTTTACAAAAAGTACTTCTACAGGGGCGCCTGGGTGGCTCAGTCGGTTAAGTGTCCGACTTCAGCTTGGGTCATGATCTCACGGTTCGTGAGTTCAAGCCCCGCGTCACACTCTGTGCTGACAGCTTGGCACCTAGAGCCTGCTTTGGATTCTGTGTCTCCCTCTCTCTCTGATCCTCCCCTACTCGCGCTCTGTCTCTCTGTTGCTCTCAAAAATAAACATTAAAACAAAAAAAATTTTTAAAGTACTTCTATTAAGGTCAAAGCATTCAATTCTTTAAAAAAGAAACCTAGCGGGGCGCCTGGGTGGCTCAGTCAGTTGAGCGTCTGACTTCGGCTCAGGTCATGATCTCACAGCTTGTGAGTTCAAGCCTCGCGTTGGGCTCTGTGCTGACAGCTCGGAGCCTGGAGCCTGCTTTGGATTCTATCTGTCTGTCTGTCTGTCTCTCTCTCTCTCTCCCCCTTCCCCACTCACACTCTGTCTCTCTCTCTCAAAAAATAAACATTAAAAAAATTTTTTTAAAGAAAAATAAATAAATAAAAAAGAAACATAGCAGAGGCACCTGGGTGGCTCAGTTGGTTAAGCATCTGACTCTTGGTTTGGGCTCAATCAGGTCATGATTTCACAGTTCATGAGTACAAGCCCCGCGTCAAGCTTTGCACTGACAGTGTGGACCCTGCTTCAGATTCTCTCTCTCCCTCTCTCTCTGCTCCTCCCTTGCTTGCTCTCTCTCTCTCAAAAATAAATAAGTAAACTTAAAAAAAATTGCAAAACATGGGGTGCCTGGCTGGTGCAGTCAGAGGAGCATGTGACTCTTGATCTCAGGGTCATGAGTTCAAGCCCCATGTTGGGTATAGAGATTACTCAAATAAATACACTTAAAAAAAAACTCTGCAAGACTCTGAAGGCCACTTTGAGCTGATGTGGACATGTCACAGCCATGGAACTGTGCTGAGGATTGAGGCGGCACAGTGATAACAGGATCAGAACCCAGCACAGCCTAGCATACATGGCTCTGCTGACCCAGCCCCACAGCCAGACCAGCACCGGTCTGCAGTTTCCCTCTAATTCCTCTGGGGTTGCTGCAACACACGGCCCAGGGAGCTGAGCAATGATCACTCCAGGTCTTGCCGGTGAATGCCTCCTTGTCCCTTGCCACCTGGAAAACCTTTCTCTCCCTTTCCCAGTGCACTAGAGTGCCTCTCCCAGGCCCCTTCACCCTCTCCTGGGAGGAAGGAGCCCTGTTCAGCACGTGGGCTGCTCTCCTGCTCCACAGGGACATGGAATAAATAAATCACCGACAAGAATAAATCTTTGGCCAAGAAAACACCATTAAGTAACTCCCACTCACCTCCTCCAGGGAAACGACAGAGTCATTGTAGAGGTTGGGCAGGCGGATGACGAGGTCTCTTTGCTCAGCCCCTGCCTCAGCCTGGATGGCAGTGGAGCTCTGGAGCATTTCTGTGCAGATGTCATAGTTCTCCAGGGCCTGCTCCATGTCTCCCTGGTCAAAGGAAATGCAGTCAAGGGACAGGGGCAGAAAGAGGGAAACTCACTGTGCCATGCCAGGTACCTTACCTTCCTGATCCCACTAGACTGTAGGCACCACGAGGGCAGCTTTGTCCAATTACTGCTATACCGTCTTAAAAGGGGCCTGGCACACAGCCGGGGCTCAACAAATATTTGTTGGATGAATGACCAAATGACTGAATAATTAATTCATACCACAATTCTAAGGAAAGGTATCATTAACTCCCATGGTGCAGATGAGAACACTGAGGACACTTGAAGAAGGCTGAGTGTCTTGTTCAAGATCATGAACGGATAAATGGCAGAGCCAGGATTAGAACCTAAGCTTATCTAATTCCAGAACCAACTATGACAATCTTATTCATTCTACCACAGTGTACTGGGTACCACCAGGTATATCTTGGCCATCCAGACCAGGCTCTGAGGAGAAGCCTTCCGAGAATTCACACAAGACAGGTGGTTTCCCCTTCTAGAAAGCTCTGCATCCATTTGTGCATTCATTCAGCCTCTCTCAGAAAAACACAGGCAAAGGGTTCAAGACCGCAAGGCAATCCTGAGTGAGGGGGGTCTACAGGGGGCACAGGAAATTCCTTCCAGAGCTCTGTGGTTGTGCTTATATGCTGTACAGACTGGGGACGATGCTGGGGTATCTGCGATCTGAAAATTCCCCACATCCCACTTCCTCACTCTGAGCCCAGTGTCAGGCAGGTGCCGCATGTGCATATACACACGAATCCTCAACACCATGTCTAGCTCTCCTCCCTCCCTGTTGGGTGCCAGGGAATGCCAACTGCAGAACCAACCTGCAATGCCAGGAACCGAGCCTTCAACCAATAAACGCGGACCACAAACTCCAGCCAGCCATCCTCAAATAGGTCCCGCTGGGATGAGGCAAATGATAGCTGCAGGAGGTCACCCAGGAAGTGGGTTCCTGGGAAATCAGGCCCAAACCTGCCATTCACCACACCAGCGGGGCAGCTCCGAGGAGACACTGAAAACCATTCAGGCCAGAACAAGTCAGCTTCATGTGTACGGTCCAAACACCCTTCTCCTCCTTAGAGGTTGCCCTCAGCTCTCGCCATACTTGCTTTAGTGTCTTGGAGTGCCCTGAGCCCCTTGGAGCCTTACAGCCTCTCAAGTGGCAAGGATCAGAGAAGTCAGAGAATCAGAGAGATGCAGAGACTCCAAGGGCCCTCATTTTACATACTGAACTTTGTTCACTGGGTAGTGGTTTAAAAGTCAGAATGACCCACATCATCCAGGAAAATTACTGGGACACATAAATTATCAAGTGATAACCTGAGAAATCTGATCCTATTTTCTTTAATCCTGAATAGAAAAAAAGCAGGCAGGTGGCTTCCTCTGGGAGCTCAGCTACTGCTAACTATTTCTTGAGTGTCCAAGGGGTTTCTCTGGGACTCTGGATTTTCCCTGCCCAACAAGCCAACCCAGGAAATGTGCCCACTGAAAACTAAGTCTGAATTCCATGACTCAGCTTCCCCACTCCCATTACCTCCTGGTTGCTGAAGGTTCAGAAAATTACTCCTACCACAGAACACAGAATGCCTCCTACCTGCAGAGCTTCTGCCCTTGGTCAGCAGCCACTGGTCCAGCTGGAGCTCCATGCAGGACAGAGACATCAGCATCATATCCTGCAGGACAGGTACCGGAAGGTCAGGAATGGAGTTACAGAGTTATTAAACAGTGATGGATGGGATGAAATGAAACTAAAATTTACTTTGATAAATTGATAAAGTAAACCTACTTTCCTTCTATAATCAGTGGCTACTTGCCAGGACATAAAAAGAGGCACATGGATCCTCCTTGGAAGGAGCTAGAGACCTGTCTTCAGTCCTAAGGGACTGCCCAATGGAAGAGGTATCTCTGCACCTACCAGGCCAGATGTTGCATCCATACTACAGCACTTAAGCCTTAAAAGTGGCTGGGTCAAGGGGCACGTGGATGGCTCAGTCAGTTAAGCATCTGACTTAGGCTCAGGTCATGACCTCGTGGTTCGTGGGTTTGAGACCTACGTTGGGCTCTGTGCTGACAGCTCAGAGCCTGGAGCCTCCTTCAGATTTTGTGTCTCCCTCTCTCTCTGATCCCTCCCCTAGTCGTACTCTCTTTCTCTCTCAAAAATAAAAAATAAATATTAAAAAAAAATTTTTTTTTAAAGTGACTGGGTCAGGCCAGAGTACATAAGGAAGCTGAGGTCCAGGGATAAGGAGGCACCTGCCAAGCAGGCACAGCAGAGAAATAATCAACCTGGTTTGTCAGGAAACCAAAGCCTCACCTCCTCCAGCCACTCCAAACTGCCCCTGGGAGACAGACTTAATGAGCAGCAGCTGCCAGGACACAGTCCCTGAGCTGTCCCAGTACCTCCACACTGCCCTAAGGACCTGTCAACCCCGAGCTCCTCCACCTTCTGTGCCCCCAGCCAGAAAGACCACCCAGATGGGCCCTAAAGCTGCCAGTACACCCCTCCCGGCACCCAGCCTTCCTCCTATAACAGGAGAAGGGCACCAGAGCATCCAGTATTCCCTTGAGCCTCAGGAAGCACCGAGTGGAGGAGCCTGGACTGCAGAGTGCAGTCAGCTGGTAGGCTGGGCACAGGTTAGCCCCCTACCACCAGTGGCCCCCACCACTTCCCTAAGCAACCTATTTAGCCTCTGCATTTCTATTTTCTCACCTGCTAAACAAAACGCTAATAGTCCCTGGCACCTGGAACACAGCCAAACGTTCCACTTCTGCCCACTCTCTCCACTGGCTCCCCTCCATCTCCACCACTCCACCACCAGCCCTGGTACCTGAGCCAGACCTAGAAGCATCCTCTCCCTGACCATCTCATTCCCTCACCTCCACCTGCAGCTCATCCCGTCAGCTCTACCTACAGAACCCTCCACCCCAGTGCCACCACAGTCACTCACCTGGCAACAGCCTTCTAATGGCCCTGTGCCCACTCTCAGCCCCAAGTACAGCCTCCACTCAGCCTCCAGGGATCTCTCTAGACACAAACCAGGTCCCATGACTCTCCAGGGGCCCAGGTCCCAGTCCCAGGCCCACAAATGGAGGTAGCTCAACATGACAGTAACTCCATACCCACGGAAGGTCCCTGTGCCCATCCCCTGGTCCCAGTCTCACAACAGCCCTCAAGAGGCCCCCGGCCCACCTGACCTTGATGTGCTTGTTGCTGCAGTCCCTCAGCAGTGGGTTGGGCAGGCTGGTGCTGTGCCTCCTCCAGCTGTGATAGATGCTGAGCACAACCTCCGCCAGGCCCGGCGGCCACCTCAGCAGGAACTTATGGCCCATGCCCTTCAGGTAGCGCATCATCAGCTCCAGAATGCCCCCATTGGTCAGGTTTTCCAGTAGGAATGCATGCACATCCTGCTTCTCTGCCCAGGGAGGGAGAAACAACTGACTTGAATGAAGGACCTTCTATGCCAGGGTCTCCCATTTTCTTTGGGAGCTGACAGGCAGGGGCGGGGCAGGGTAGGGGCAGAGGCAGGAGAGCATCTATGTCCTCCTACACAGTGGTGCTGAGGCCAGGCTGCTGGGCCCCAATCCTGGCTCCGGCCCTCACCAGGTATGAGCAAGCTTCTCTGAACCTCCAGGTCTCAGGTAGGTATTGAAGGGCCAACCTCCATGCGCTACCTTACAACATGCACTCAACAGTTGTGTCATGTGCATTTGACTTGCAAAGCCATACCCCTGGCTTCAGCCTGAAGCACGTGTCCTTCAGGGAACACAGTCAAGTATGAGCCCAGACATTTCAGCAGACCTCCCAGCTGACCACGGAGCTCAGGCGCAAGACAAATCCAGGCAAACCCTTGACCATACTTTATCCCAGAACCATTTTCCCAGTACAAAACCTAAGCAGGCTATACAGAATAATGGGAGGAAGAATTCCCACAAGTTACTCAATTCTTACCAGACTCCATGAACGTAGCTGAGTCGAACGACAGTCTATGAGGTCCAATGTTCGGGAAGCTTTGCAGTTTGGCTTCTGACTGGACTTCATAGGTATTAAAGGGATCATCTTCTTCCTCCGGGTCCAGCTTTCTTAGCCTGCATGGAACACACCAAAATCACAAAAGTGATACCATACCACACATTCTGAAACAAGCACGCGAATTCTTCCAAAGAGAGAAACTAAAACTGAGCAAGAGGGAAGATGCTAATGAGAGAGTTGCGGGATCCAAAATCCAGGCCTCCGGGAGGCTTTGCCTCTTTCTAGGCCTTTGTGAGCTGGTATCTAGTCTATACCCTCACTCATTCATTCATCCCACCAATAGGATTTATTGATTCCTGATCAACTGGTGACCAGGCATGTGCCAGACACTGAAATTCAGCTGTTAGTGTGGCAAACCCTGCCCACAGTAAACTTGCCTTCTGATGGGAGAGACAGACAATATACAGAAACACAAAGACAAAGAGCCCACCTGAGGACCAACCACCAGAGAGTGCTTAAGACAGAGTCACAGGGGACCTCCTTTAGAGAGCTGAGTCAGGATGATCTCTCGGAGGGGGTAATGTCTATGTGGACAATGGAAGAGAAGGGACTGGCTGTGCAAAGCAGCAGGACAGATACAGAGGCACAGGCCAGAATGTACACCAGGTGTACATTCTAAGACCTGAGGGGAGCCCGGCTAGCAAGGATAAAGTGGGTGAGTGGTGTATGAGGGCACAGAAGACCCTTCTGAGCTTGGTCCCTCGATGGCTCCTCACAAAGCCGTGGGCCTGGGGAGGACCATTCTTTCAGCACCTCCCAACGACCATGTTTTGGCCTTCCTTGTAGCTTCCCCTCAACCAAACAACCCTGAAGCATAAACACATAAAATAGGGCAGTCTTCAATCACTTCGTTCATTCATTGCACACACACCCCCATAGTGGCTACTGCAGGCAAACTGTCACGTTGTTCTTGCCTGACCATTTGAAGAAGCAGACATGGAAACCTACAATCAAAATAAAGATAAAGAAGCCACAAACCATTCCACATAGGAATGGCGCAAGAATGGAGGGCAAGAATGGCGCATGGCTGGCTCAGTGGGTAGAGCATGCGATACTTGATCTCAGGGTTGTAAGTTTGAGCCCCACGTTGGGTGTAGAGATTACTTTAAAAAAAACTTTAATGTTTATTTATTTTTGAGACAGAGGGCAAGCACAAGCGGGAGATGGGCAGAGACAGAGATAGAGAGGAGACACAGAATCCAAAGCAGGCTCCAGGCTCCGTCAGCCTAGAGCCCGACACAAGGCTCAACCCCATGAACCGTGAGATCACAACCTGAGCCGAAGTCGGATGCTTAAATAACTGAGCCACTCAGATACCCATAAAAAAATTTTCTTAATGTAAAAAAAGAAAAAAAAAAAAAAAAGGCAAGACCCTTTCAGCAGGGCTGAGGGGAAGAGGGGGAAATGGGTCACTCAGACCTCTTGGTATCATCAGCCACAGCCCCAACCTGCAGCTGTTCTGAAGGGAGACCGGCTCCTGGCCCTAACCCTGAAGGGGAATTTATCAGAGAGTACTGATCACATCCTCTACTTAGAGAGAACAACCCTGATTTCCAAGCACTTTACTTCCACCTCCAAAAGAAAGACAACAAATGAGGAAAATGGGAATCTTGCTATAAAATGGATTCACAATCCATCTAAAGCTTTTGGCTCCTCCTTCTGCACTTGGCTATTGTCACCTGTGAAAATAAACTGGCATAGGCCAAATCACGAGCTGAGGACTCCTGGTTAAAGATGCATATGGGGGGGGTGGGTGCCTGGGTGGCTCAGTCAGTTGAGCGTCTGAGTCTCGATTTCAGCTCAGGTCATGATCCCAGGGTCATGGGATAAAGCCTCACATCAGGCTCCATGCTGAGCATGGAGCCTGCTTAAGATTCTCTCTCTCTCTCTCTCTCTCTCTCTCTCTCTCTCTCTCTCTCCCCCTCCCTCCCTCCCTCCCTCCCTCCCTCCTTCTGCCCCTCTCCCCTGCTCAAGCTCTCGCTTTATAAATAAATAAATAAATAAATAAATAAATAAGCAAACCAGCCAGCCAGCCAGCCAGCCAGCCAGCCTGCTGAATATACACAGTTACCTCCCAAACTATTCCAGTAACTGTGAAGGGATAAAAAGGTATGAACTCACAAAGACACAGGGGATAGGAGAGGAAGCCCCAGCAGACAAGAAACATGCCCACCAAATGTCAGATGGCAGCAAGATGATGGAACAGCACAACCAGAACTGCTCTCTCCACTCAGCTAAGAGCAGGGGAGGAGACATCAGGAAGCCCACCTACTGGCACCATAAACAAAGGTGCCAAGGATGACTCAGGAATCAAGAGCCCGGGAACCTTTGGAGGAGGTAGGGAGACAAGGACAAAAAGCAAGAGGCCTGGTGAAAACAGGCTTAAGGAACATGGAGCCCAGGCCCCTCCCAACTTGGGGCAGCCTGGGCGCTGCTCCTCCCTTGAGGCTTCTCTGAAAACACTAGGAACTGGTGAAAGCAAGAGGATTTACAAACCTATCCTCTTCCTCCTCAGAATTTGAGGGAATCCTACTGAGCCTGGAGAAACCAAGCACACATACTCTTCCCCAAAGCGGAATGGGTGCTCCCTTCTGTGGGGTTTCCCAGAGTCTGCACCCCAGCAGCAGTAGCCCTAGGCCTCCCAGCAAGTGGGTGTCTGTGCGTGCATGAGCACATGGGTGAGTAGCCTGTAGCTCGGTGATCCATCCATCTCCTGAGGGCCCAAGGAGCATGCGGTCCTCCAAAAGATGTGCAAATCATGGCTCCTGACTCAGGAAGTTCAGAGGGAAGAGAAGTGAGAAGAACCCAAGACCCCAAACCAGTGACATCTATGCTTTGGCTATCGGCACAGATGTCATGGGGACACAAAGGAGATGCCAGGGGAGGGGGTGGTAATGGAAGGAAAAACTTTATTGGTGGCACAGGCTGGAGGCTTATATGTTTGCTTATTTTTGCAAATGAGAAAACATCTGCATAGTACCTAGATGGCAAGAATTTCATCAGAAGCTCCTGGAAGTCTACTTTCTCTTCTTTCTTGCACTTAGTGTTTCGTACACGGGCAGAACGCCGCTTCGCTGTCTCTCCACTCTCTTCTGCAATCTTCTTCCGTTTTACTCCTTTCTTGGATTTATCTCCCCCAGAAACATCACCTTCACAAAGAGTGCAAACTGAAATCTTATAAGGGGCAGAGGTAAGAAAACGCACCAAAGAGGCACATTAGTGCCCCTAATTTTCTAATTCCACCGTGTATTTCATCTTTATTTCTTACATTCAAGTAACTGTTCGTCTTTTAACAAGAGTCCTGAATAAAGTTAATTTCAAACTCAAAATACTTAACTCATACCTTGCTTGAATTCACAGAACCCAAAAGCCAAATCTCAAGATTATTCCCACAGCTACAGAACACCAGGGTCTCAAAGACTCCCTGTCCACCCCCACCCCACCCCCACTGGCTGCAAGTGCCTCTGGCGCCTCAGTGGATGTACCTGGGACATCACAGAGCAAACAGCAGCAACATTGATTCTGCCCACTGCCCAGGACCTTCTAAGCACCCAATGATAGGACACAAGCAAGAGAATCGTGTGCATTACACAGAAAGCAGAGGAGTGTTATGTGTGATTGTCATGTATGATTAAGCAAAAAAGTTAGAATCAACATACATGTTCATTCAGAAACTTCTTTAACTGCTAGATATTCTTTTTATCAGGGACACAGAAATCAAGAAAAGGCTTGGAACTTTTGTCTGAAATTTTTTTTATAACTTCATTGACATCGATTATAAAAATATCAATAAAACCATTAAAAAATATATACCATATAGTGGTAACTTTGCAGACTGTTTTTTAAGGTCAGTGTCACCCTCAATGTCAGCGCACAGCAGTGCCCAGTGCTATGGCACATGGCCAGCAACAGGGCAGAACCAGCAAAGGGACCTGCCAGCTCACATATGACAAGTGGGAAGAGCGACCTTTATGCCAGGACCTACTAGCCAGGCGTTTAGCAGTCCTAAGCAGCTGCATCCCTGAGCTCTGACCCCCTCCCCTCGGGGGCTTCAGTGCTGAAGTGACCCCTGACCAGCAGCAGCCCTGTGGCCAAGCCTCCCCTGCAGAGCTAGGGGCTCTCACCTAAACCTTGAGCCAGGGGCATGAGCAAGACCCATCTCTCTGGAGAGGCCAGGGCATCACAACACTCATTCTTGCCCAGCAAATGGGGCCTCCCCGGAAGTGACCCCAGGAGGTTTCCTCACCTGCAGGGACACCAGTCTCCAGCAGGCTGGGACTATGCAGTGGGAAGCTGGCTGCAGCCACAGGGGCATAGGAGAGCACGGGTTCTGCCACAGTCACAGCTGGATTGGCAGGGACGGGGCTTGGTTGGATCACGCTGACAGGTGCCACCACCACAGAAGACACCAGAGGCTGGCTGGGGTCCTGATAGTCAGACAGGTCGATCCTCTTGCCGAGGCTGGGCCGCAAGGGCTCACAGGTGGTGAGGTGGTTGTACATGGCCAGTAAACTCTCCCCGAGACACTTCCAGCTGCAAGAAGAGGGTCACCACACCTGGTCAGCACCATAATCAGGTGCTCCAAGCCTGTGGAGAGGCGGCAGAACTGGCCCCACGACTGCCATCTCCATGAGGGCAGGCAGAGTGCTCACGGTTTTGTCGTCGTCGTTACGGACAAAATCCCGAGCCTAACACCACTGAGGTGGAGCAGACCGAGCAGGAGGAGCAGGGCCCAGCAGCCTCCTGCCCTCACCCTGGCACAAGCCGTGAAGCAGCTCAGGCACCTTCAGACTCCACCAAGCAGGCATGAAAACCACTGACTCACTTCAAAAGCTCCTTCCCTACAAGGTCGAATTTTTAATTCATCTGTGGCATTTCTCTGATGCCACTAATCCTATTTTTGGTTGGGGGAGAGGAAGGTGAAGAGGGGCCGCTAACAGGGATGTGGTCGAAAGCGGCTGAATGGGCCCTCGGGCAGGGCCCCTTGGGAGCAGCATCTCAGTGGGTCCCCACCTGGGCCGAGGCCTGCAGCATGGCAAACCAAGACCACTGTGTGCTGTGGTGTGTGCTATGTCGTATGCTGTGTGCTATGTGCTATGACAGGTGTCTGTCTTACTGTGGTGTGGTATGATATACTGTACACTGTCTCTCGCTTCATGCTTTATGTTGTTATATATTGCATTGTGGTACGATATGGTGTGGCACGATACATCCACCCACCCATCTCTGATTGGCTTCCCATGCTCTCAGGCTAAAAATCACACCCTCAGCCTCAGGGCGCCACATGGCCTCGTCCAACCAACTGACCCAGCTTCACCTCACACTCCACCCCCACCCTCCCACCATGCTAGCTTTCTTTCAATTCTACAAACAAAACCATACCCCTACATACCACAGGAACTTTGCACAGGCTTCTTTCTACCCCCGATGAGGCTCTCACTCACATCCCAGCCCCTCTGCCACTCCTGTCAGCCTCCAGCTCTAGCACCTAAGCCTTTCCCTGAACCCCAAAGCAGTGCACGCTCCATTATGAGCTCTGCACAAGGTGCTGTGCTACTCTCCTCGAAGGCTCCTCAGCATGGGGCATGTGCTTTTTCTTCCAGGTGACCGACTACCCCTCAAATGCCCCCAGAGAGGGACCAGGTCCCACCATACTGAGTCCCCAGCACAGAGCACAGTGCCTGGCATGAAGCTGGCACCCAGGAAATGCTATGGCAAGAATACAAATGGAAGATGCTTTAAAATCCAGAACCTAACCAAATGGAGGCTCCTAGGACTAGAAGGGATTTCTTACCTGTTCTTTTCCAGTCTTCGGTAAGGGTTACATGCAGATGGGGAAGAATTTGCTCACCATCTGTGTTATATCTAATGCTTTAAATACACAATTTCATATACCTAGGCAATGAATAGACCAAGGGGTGGCAAACTGTGGCCCACAGCCTGTTTTGTACAGCCCACAAGCTAAGAACAATATTCATATTTATAAAGGGTTGTTACACACACATACCCGAGAAGACTATACAACAGAGATGGGACCTGGCCCACAAAGCCTAAAGCATCTACCATCCAGTCCTCTGTGGGAGGAGTGTGCTGAGGCCTATAATAGACAGTGGTTATTTTAAAAGCCTCACCCACCCTCCCAGAGAGAGAGAATCTCCGCCGTCTTCCTCTAATAACCCAATCCTGGACTTCACTACCAACTAGTGCTTCCTCCAGCCAAGCCCACCCCCCTCATGCTTCCATTTGGCCTTCCGCCTGCATGAGGGCAGGCTGGACACCGGTTTCACAGCTTCTCTTCTCTAGTCACATCACCAGGATGCTCTCCAGCGTTCTCAGGCCTTCCTCTCCTTCACTGTAACAGGGAGACATCCAGGGTCCTTCCCAAAGTCCCAAACCTCTTAGCTAGGGAGCCCACACTCTCAAACAGAATGGGGCTCCTGACCCAGCCGACAAAATAATGGGAAGGCCATCTGACTAGATGGCAGAGCAGCCCCAACTTTCCAACCGTCTCAGCGTCCGGGCGGGAAGACATTCCTGGGAGACTCAACATGTGGAAACATACCAGCAGTCATACCATGGATCAAAAGCTAGCTCCTCCTGAGCGTGTGCCAGGTGCTGGCTCTGTGCTGGCCAAAGCTGCTCTATTTCAATATCATGACAACCCTACAAGAGAAGGTTGCTTTCCCTGTTTTTAGGGAGTGGCATGTAGTATCCCAGGGTCACCCACTTATGGGTGCCAACACCAGCCCCGGGTCTGCCTGATCCAGGGCAGAAGCTGCAGACCACTATGTGACAACACCTGAGTAGAAGAACACTGTTGTCAAAGCATACTAAATTTAAAGATTCAGGATTCAATGTCAGAATTTTAAAAACAAAAACTGCACGCCAGATCTCACGAGGGGGCAGAATGACCCCAACGCTGGGAGGCTGCCAATACCAGTTTTCTCTTCCCTGGGACCGCTCACACACTGAGGGATTCACAAAGGCTACCCTGAAGCCCATCCTTCAGTGCATCCTACATAGCCCTTGAGGGAGACCATGGGTTCAAGAGCCACAGAACCCACACCTGGGATCAACTCCAGACTCCCCATTCACCATTTCACTGCTCTGAACCCAGTTTCCTCCTGTCCAGTGCTCAGCAAATGTTAGTTTCATTTTCCCCTCCGGGAAGGGCAGACTGAGAAGGGGTTTACAGGGAGGTGGCAGGTGGCTGGCATCAAGAACGGCAAGAGCAAAGAGAAACTTAGACGAGGCACACTTGTGAGAGATTGGCCTGCTTCTTGGCAGCCAGCAAGTTAAGCGCACACCTCTAGGCATCTGTCCAACGTGGACCCAGCTCCCACTCACACCATCAGCCCGGGCTCAGGCCTCGGGGCCTCTCCCTCCTGTGCAGGGTCCACCCGCCAACCCAGCAACCCCAGAGACCCAGATGACGACCTACGTGAAGAAGGGGATGGGCTGCACCAGCTTCAAGTCTGGCTCCTTCTCCCGCACGGTCAACGCTTGCCTCTTCTTCCGCAGCCCCAGGGCCTCCTCTACAATGGCCTTCGTCTCAGCTGCGCTCACTGACACATCATGGATTGACATGTCACTAAAACCATGTAAGACAGAAATTATAATGTCACAAACTAGAGCCAAGGCTGAAATTTTACAGACAGGGATGCAGTTAAGTTAATATCCTTTAATCTGTATTCATTCTTCTTACAAATAAAATAACCCCTTGAGTCTGGCCTCTAAGGGCAGTAATTAGCATTCTTAATACCCACATACACTAGAAGTGACTAATACCCTTTGTTCCTTCTACAATTCAAAATTGAGCAAAGGGTTTTCATATGTATTAACAATACGACAGTAATGTCAGAAAAGCCACAGAAAAATATAACCTTGCTCTCAATTATTTACAGAGAATTTTAAAAGAACTTTCCTATCCTGTCCTATCCAAAAAAGTCATCAGATCCCCTAAACTCACCAAAGTCCCTGGTATATCCAAACTACAGAAAGGGTGGGCGGGGGCTTTGAGGCCTCAGGTGCCCTCACACAGACACACCTCCACCTGAGGTGGCCCAGCAATACCTGCCCTCCTGCCCAGGGTGTCCTGATGCCTCTCAGCAGGGCTCTACCACAAAGTCACTTGCTTATGGATTTATTTTTCCATTTTATCTCTCTCCAAAGACGGTTAATACCATCAGGATAGATATGAACAAGAAGTATAATCTCACAAGGGACAGACAGAAATAAATATCCATCACAGCTGAGTTCCAAGGGCCAAGGACCAGAGGACAGAGGAGTTGGTTCATCTGGAGGGTTGGGGGAAGACAGCCAGAGTTTGGAAAGCTAACCAAAGGTGACCTGCAAGCTGGAACACAAAGATGGAGCAATGGCACAACAGGTGGAGAGGAGGAAAGATGGCCTTCCAGGTGAGGGCATGAGGGAGCCAGGGCACAGGGACAGGCCAGTGCACAACGGGGCCAGGCCTGGAATCTGTTGGGGACCCCAAGGCACTCTTCTCCCCCGGGAGAGAGAAGGGGGAAGCAAGGAGAAGAACCAAGGGGGTCAGACTGTAAAGGACCTCCTAGGTGATGTACTGAGCATGTGCTTTGTCCTGGAGGCGAGGCAGGGGTGGCACAGGGTCAAGGTCATTTCTGGGACAATGAACATGGGAATCACTGGGAGCAAAGCCCTACAAAGGGAAATGGCAAGAAGGCAAGGTGGACAGCAGGTTACTGCAAACATCCAGAGGACAGCTGGTGAATGCCAAGAGCCAGCAGGGCAGTAGGGAAGGAGGGCAGCAGAGAGCCAAGGAGGCACCACCATGATTAAGCATACAGGCAAGTAATAAGCAAGGGCAGGATCAAAGCCAGGCGAGGGGGTAGTGCGGGGAATGAAGTGCAGGGGCTCATCTGCCAGAAGGTCAGGACCTGAGAGAAGGCGGTGCA
Source organism: Panthera uncia (assembly GCF_023721935.1). NCBI lineage: Eukaryota > Metazoa > Chordata > Mammalia > Carnivora > Felidae > Panthera > Panthera uncia. Next base: position 72,772,988 of record NW_026057586.1, read on the forward strand.
CACGCCCCCTGATATCCACCAACCACACATTGCTGGGGGAGGAGGGGTGCAGAACCAGCATAGGAAGAGGCAGGACCCACCATTTAAGGAACATTCGGAGGGAGTCCTTCCGGAGACAAGGCTGTTCTTCAAAGATCTTTTCCTTGAGAACCAGTCCTTTGCTGTACCGGCAGTCCTTCTCCAAAGCTTTGCAGATGAAGTAGAGACATGCTGGCAGGGAAAGAAACAATACGACCTCTGAGCTTGCACCCCAAACCTCTGGCCTTCCCAGTTAACACCAAGAAAATGTCCCTACTCTGGAATGGAAGTAATGATGGTAAACAATAAGGAGATACCACTTTACCTATTTCAATCAGGAAAGATACTGAAAATACTATCACCCACAGTAGATGAGGCAAACCCAAATGCTGCTATGTGAGGACAGACTATGATCTTTCTGGAGAACCGGAGGCGTTATACACAAACCCTCGGCCCAACAATCCACCTCTGGGAACTACTGCAAACACCTAAAGGCCCACAGTGATTGGCTATTGGCTAACCGGAAAACAGCCTTCAAAAAAACCAAGAAACCACCCTGTCTCACCAGGGGAGCCTAGTTAAGGAAGGCTTCCCCAATCCACACACTGGGTTGCTGAGCGGCCGCCACACAGATGGTCAAGGGTGTGCTCACTGACCAGAGGGAAGGCCACAGGACAGCATGGGGAGAAGGCAGGAAACCAAACAGGCCACACGGTGTGACTCCATTTGTATACATAATACCAGCTTCTGTTCCTTCTGCTTATCTGTATTTTCCAATTTTCCTCCTTCTCTTTTTCTTTTCTTTAAACTCTTCTTACCAAAAACAGCTACTGCTTGTAATTAAATACATGTACACCATTCATGTCAATGAGCCTCCTCAAATCAATGATCTGGAAAGTCTGTGCCTTCTCCAGCTCCTCCAGGACTAGAGACAATAACAGGCAAAGCAACATAGAGAAAAAATGGGAGGGCGAGAAATCACAAAGCAGAGCTACAATGTGAACCAGGAAAGCCTTTAGCATTTGTAAGTGGCATTAGCCCAACAGACAGGACTGCCATGAGTCCCCAGCAGACTCGGTGCCCGCAGGCCTCACCTGTGAACACACAGGGAAATGGTACAGTGCAGCCAAGTGCCAGCTCTGCTTTTGCTGGGCACTTGGACCACTACCGTGCTCTGCTCAGCTTTGGGATCTGAGTATGGATGGATTGCAAGACACTCCTATCGAGAATAACCAGACAAAGAAGGAGCCAGGACTAAGGAGGAAAGAAAGAGCAGAAGTAGAGATGTGGGCATGGGAGCTTTGAGAGACAGAAGAAAGTGGTGTCCTCCTAGAGTTCCATAGGAGGAGAAAACAGAGCCTGGTCACAAAGTTCCACAGGTACCACACTGCCCCCCTGCAAGGCACACGAAGGCTGTGCAATCTGTGAGCAGGGAGGGCCCGGGTAGTCCCAACACAGCACAGCAAGCAGCTGACTGAAGAGCTGCTAGATAGCCTGCAGGCTCCTGCCCCACACAAACAAGAACATGGTCTCTCTGGGACCACAGATGCCACAGACACCCAGAGAGAAAGCCAAGGAGGCCCTGAGCATTTGACGATGCTGGCTCTCAGCAGGCATTCTGCTGCAGTAAAGCTCACCGCTCTAGCTGCACTACGCCACTGTTCCCACAGAGGGAAGGCCTAGGAAGTCCCAAGGGAACAAGAGGTGGTCAGCAGGCATCAACCCCAAGCACCCTGCCTCCTCATCTCAAGTGGATTAAGTGCCGCTGGGAGTTGATACCACATGCTGCTTTTACTTTGGGGTTTCAATGAGCATCAGGTCAATCAGGGCAGGCTCTCCCAGACAGCACAGCCATTCAGTCCCCCAGGCCTGTTTTCCATGAGAGAGGAGTGCAAAGAACTAAACCAGGTGGCTGGGGAAAAGGAAGGCAGAACACAAGCCTGTCCACCTCAAGGTGGCACCCAAGCTGCTGGAAAAGCTTCCAAGAGGAGCCTAAACACCCTTGGAAGAAGAAGCTGTGAGGGTCCAAAGGTGCCCCACAAGGACTCACATTCTGCTGTGAAAACTGCGGCAACGGACAAAACAAGTGCTCTGTCCACCAGCGGACGCACACAAGAACATTCACAGCAGTGAATGCAAAACCTCAACTCTGGAAACGACCCAGTGTACAGGCACAGAATGGTCAAATTGTGTACACACATAACAGATGACAGGGCAATAAAAAGGCCCTGGCGACTGCCTGGGTGCGCTCATGGACAGGAAGACCACGGTCACAGAAGCCAGGCTACGAAGGGTACATACCGCCATCTGATGCCACATAGAGGAGGCCTGACAACAAGCAGAGCTCATCTCTGGTGAGTGACAAAAGGGAGAAATCAAGATCACCTCCGGGGTGGTAATGACTGGAATGGGACCCAAAGCAGCATGCCTTTTGGAGCTCTAGAAACAATCTGCATCTTGATTTATTTTATGTATACACACTGTGCACTGTGTGTGTGTTCTACTTCAATTAAAGAGCTTTAAAAAGTTGTGAAGAACCAGAGGTGGACAATCGTGAGCAGGGCCTAGTGCTTCTCAAAATACTCCATGTTATTTGTCTTTAAAAAAGGGAAGGAAAAGGGGAGCCTGGGTGGCTCAGTCAGTTAAGCATCTGACTTCGGCTCAGATCATGATCTCACAGTTTGTGGGTTCAAGCCCCGCATCGGGCTCTGTGCTGACAGCCCAGAGCCTGGAGCCTGCTTCAGATTCTGTGTCTCTCACTCTGCCCCTTCCTGGCTTGCACTCTGTTTGTCTCTCTCAAAAATAAATAAACACTTAAAAAAGGGGGCAGGGGAGGAGCCTCTGCCAGTCAGTCTTCCAGGCTTAGAATGATGGCAAGTGCTCATCAGCATGTTTCTCCTAAAAAGAATAGCAGCTCAGCCACATACAGAGCACCTTCACACACCAGACCAGCCTGCAGCAAACACAGTCAGCTCACAGAGCCCTGGGCTCCCACTGCACTCAGCCCTGCTCTGAGCACTCCTGGAGAGCCTCTTTCCACTCTGGCCTCAGAGGACACCCAGAAGATGCTAACTCCCAGAACACCTAATCAGTGCCTGCCTCAGGACCAGCCCATGCAAGGGACAGAGGTGTTCTCTGCAGAGCAGATGTCAAGGCTGGAGCAAAGGAGCTTAAGCAATTAGAGGGCAGACTGGGGCTCCATCTGGCAGAGACCTTCCCAGTAGCCCTGCTGCTCTGCAAAGGAAGAGACTGCCTCCAGGGACAGTGAGGTCCCAGCACCAGAAGGAGTCAAGCGGCAGCTGCTAGGCTCTCTGTCAGCAAGTTATAGAAAGAGGTTCTGGCACAGGATGGGACAATGCAAGGATGAAATGAGATAACCAAAGGAAAAACCACTCAGAGAACATGCCACCTATTACTACAATGCTCTTGATAAATCTCATTTGAGTAAGAAAGACACACGCAATAAACCAGGAATGCAAAGTCATCTCCCTTTCCTGATAGTCAGGCAGAAAGCCCTTCAGTGTTAACCTGGCCTCCAACTTACCCAAGCTGTCCTCCCTCCTCTGTCCCAAAACCACAAGCACGTGGGAGAAAGCCATCAAAGCCTGACTCACTTGTGTAATCACTGAGGGTGTACAGGACAGTGATGAGGTTGTCCAAGCAGGGCCAGTGGTCAGGATTGCACCGAAGCCCTTCCTCAAAAGCGTGGCGAGCCAGGGGGACCCGGATGAGCCTCAGGGCCACGTGTCCAATTTTATACCAGAGGTTGACATCCGTGGAGTCCAGCATGACTGCCTAGAAGGAGCACAAACAGAGGGTATTCACATTCAGTCAGCTCTCTTGCTGAACAGGCACCCAGTGGTGATGGGAGGAACATAGTACTGGCCCAGCCACTCAAACTACCCAGAAAAAATGGCAAATACAAGGTACATGAATCAAATGATCAAATTCACAACATTTTCTTGACATACTTTGTCTCTCTGAACATCTGTATTCCTTACATAACTGATAGATAAAAGAAGTGAAAGTACCATTAAAATAGGTGGTCTGTGGGGTATTTCTATTAGATTGAAAATTTTTAATGTAATTTAAAAAACAATTTTTTTTAACGTTTATTTATTTTTGAGACAGAGAGAGACAGAGCATGAATGGGGGAGGGGCAGAGAGAGAGGGAGACACAGAATCGGAAGCAGGCTCCAGGCTCTGAGCCATCAGCCCAGAGCCCGACACGGGGCTCGAACTCACGGACCGCGAGATCGTGACCTGAGCTGAAGTCGGACACTTAACCGACTGAGCCACCCAGGCGCCCCATAAAATTTTTAATTTAATTTTAAATTGTGGGATCCTAGAACGATTATAGGCTAGAGACAGACCTCAGTTCACATCCCTGTTTCTACACTGACTAGCAGAGTGATCCCGAGCCTCAGACCCCTCATCACTAAAATGAAGATGAAGACACCTTCCTGCAAGATGGTGCAGGGTTAGCACATGCATGGAGAGCAGTTCGCATGGTGTAGAGCACATCAGGGGTACCCACCGAGATGGTGACGGTAACACAGAAATCATGGCGATACGGCAATGAGCAGGAGCAGGGTACCAGGGGGCAGGCTGTGCTCTCATAACTTGTATATGTACCAATTCATTTAATTTTCATAACCACCCTCCTTCTTACTATGCCCACCATCCTGGTATGGACCTGGAGGCCCAGAGAGGGTACGCACACACACCTGAGTGGCAGAGGACGAATGCACATGCGGGCCCCTGCTCTCTCTGAACTCCCTGTTACCACCCGCTGATGAAGGTCTCAGGCACCACAGCTCAGCAATGTGCCACTACAAGTTCTTCTCTTTAGCCAATAAGACCACAACCTCACCCCCTCCACCGAGAGCTTTCAAAAACCCTGAGGGAGCTGAGCGCTGCCAAAACCACACCTCCAAGTAGAATTCCATGGCTGTCTCCAGGTCTTCTCGCTGGGCTGCCAGCTGGGCCAGGTTCTTATATGTGGAATATTTCAGCATCAGCCCAGGGTGCTTCAACCCTTCTTTCTCATCACCAGACGAAACTGCCTATAAACAAAAACAGAGACACCTAGAAGGGACACCTAGGCCTTGAAGCCTCGGCAGGCAGTCAGCAGGATACCTGACTTCCGGGCTGGTCTCTGCCGCAGGCCCTTGGCCCAGGCCGGTGGCACCGTCCATTGGAAAATGAAAGCACTACGCTAGATGTTCTTGGGGGACCCCTCCAGCTCCAAGCAGACAGAGAAGAAAAGTCAGACCACCACAAGGCAGTTTCCAGATAGTCTGGGAACGAAAAGAGACAGGGGGAACCCTCCCTATCGCTACAGCCATGCCTGAAAGGTCAAGCCTGGAGCCTACAGCTCCCCCACATCACCAAGCCTGCAGAGGGGGAACAGGGCATGAGGAAGCCACCTAGGGGCAGCAGCAGGATCTGGAGGTGCCTAGGCAGCCAACTTACACATCTCTACACATTCCGCAGCAGGAAGACTATTGGATTAGGAGTCAGGAAGCTAAGCTCCCACCTCTGTAATCATCACATGACTGTGGATAAGTTACCTTAACTAAAAAGTTAGTGCCCCAAGGGACTCTGATTTATAACAGTAAATCCTACCCTAAGTATCAAAAGTGCAAACGAGACAGGAGAACGTAAAGATTGTAAACGTGCTTTATATAGAAAGTTACTTCACTACAGCTTTTATGAAAACTCTTTGAAAATGCTACAACTTCTAAGACATCCCTGATGAGGCAACCTACTGCTCTAACCATGGGACAAGGAGTAAAACATTTTCTAACAGAAAAGCTCGGTGGCGCAAAGAAATTCTTTCCAGGGGCAGGTCCAAGTCCCAGCCTTGTCCTGGGACAGGTCACCCCCACACATCATTCCTCATGGTCAGGACAGATAAGATCCGAGGACACGCACACTTTAGGACACACCCCTTGACTAATCCCAAGAAATCTACCCTAGTGTCTTAAGGAATTGCAACAAGAAGACTGAAAGGCTCAAATCAGGCTTCATTCACGATCTTCTCCTGTCGTCTGGCTTATGCTGCAGAAAGATTCCCAACGACAGGGTGACCAAGGCTGGACACCAGGTACCTTCGCCCTCCAGGTACAGAACTGTTCAAAAGCCCTTTTACAGAAGCTGTGTGAGTCCACCCTGGAGACTAGATAGTAAGTGGTACATCCAGACACAACAGAAGCTCTTGTCACTAACCTCTACTTAACCAGCTGGACTCAGCACCATTCTCCATCCTCCGTGACATGCAGGCTGATGCCACAGGAGACAAAGAGCTCGCCCCAACAAGCCTCCACCAGCATGTATACCAACTAAGCTGTCCACTTCTTAGGATTCAGCTGTGTTCCATGACCTGTTTATGCCAAGTGTTTGTGCTACTATAACTACATAATTTAGTTTTTAGGTACACCAATGCCTGATGAATGTGAAAACAAACTTTTCTGTATATTTTCTGTACTTTTTGATTGTTTATGGTGACCACCTTTTACTTTTATAAGTCAGGGAGGAGAGTGCTACAGCAGTCATTTAAGACTGAAATTGATATACAGAGAGGTGGACACAGCTATGGCTACAAGGCCGACATCTGGCCAGCACCCTTCCGACTCGGTGCTGTGCTCACCTGCTCACACCTCTGAGGCCCACTCTTCTGTGGTCTGAAGGAAGATCCACTCCTGAAACATATCCAGTCCCTGGCCCATGGCAGAAGTTCGGTAAAGGAGAATAAAGTCATTTTCATCTCTGGGCCCTCACTCACTTTCTACTAAAGGGGGAGGTGTGGATCGCAATTCCCATGGCCCTAATTCTAAGACGCTATAACCAGCACTAAAGAATCCTGACAAGCTATCCAATTAGGAACATGAACAGATACCTTGAGTAAGAGAAGGGATAGACTCCTCATACTGACAATTAGAACTCAGTTAGCATTTTGCCTCATTAGTGGTAGAAACTATCCAGGGGTAGGGACTTGAGACACAAGTGTTTGTCTTCCTAGAGGTATAGGAGACTGCTCAACTGAAGGACTGTGTTCTAGAAAATGTCCATGGATAGCGTCTGTCTGCTTCCTTATTGCATGTCTCTGTGTTTGGTGTTTGGCTACTTGAAAACAAAACCTTTCCTCCTAATGAAATATAATTCTTCTTAAATCAATTTTAAGTTGAGACTCATTTTCAAACCTCTAGGCAACATCTCCATGACCCAGTCAACTCAGGTTGAACTCACTCATCACTAGCATGGCCCCAAGGCTGGATCCAGGTCCTGCCCTGCCTGTCCCTCTCTGCCCATACCCTGTGTCCTCAGCATGCCTCTGTGTTGTTTTTCCAGCCCTTTCTCCAACTGTTTTTCAAATGCCCACAGAGCATCTACACAGGCTTTCTGAGCTCATGGGCTATCACCCAAACGGCATTTGCCAAAATGTGTTGCCAACAGGATCATTAAGTCTCAGGAAACCATAGGTTCCAATCCTGGTTCTAATGCTTCACTAATTGGATGGCTTTGAGCTATCAACACTTCACTAAGCCTCCATTTCCACAACTGTAAAACGAGGACAATAGCCCCCACCAACTTGGCAGAGAAGTTGTAAAGAAAATGTAATAAAATAGCCGACAAAGAGTTCTTACTATGCACCAAAAACCACTCTATATGCTTCACTGAATTCACTCAACCTTCAGGGAATTCACAGCAATCCAACGAGGCTGACACTCTACAGGTGGGAAAGCTGAGGGGCAGAGAGGGGAGGTAACATGTCCAAGGTTGCCCAGCCAAGAAGTGGGAGGGCAGAGGGCAAGCCCGCCACCTGGTCTATGGTGCCTCACCTCTCGCAGCAGGCGCGCCTCCAGGAGCTCATGGTAGGCCTTGGCTGACTCCTCAAACCGGTCATGTTTCTGGAGGTCCAGGGCCTTGTGATACAAGGCAAAAGCCTCTGCTTCCTGGGAACCAAGATAAGAGATATTCTCACACAGTATAAAGGTTTGTCATTTTTTAAGCCAAAAGTGTGTGTAAGGGAGACTGCAGTCAAGGCCATGTTAACTGACAGCTATAACCTCTGTAGTGGAAACAATTCTAATACTCCAACCTCCCAGGAGCTCATTACTATGAGAAGAACCCCTCAGGAGTCCCCCAAGGAGACAGGAGCAACACAGGCTCAACTGAGTCTAAGCAATAGCAAAAAACACTGGCCCAGGGACACAGGGTCACAGCAGCAGCAAGGTTATAAACTCAGCTGGACCTTTCTGGGTGAAGCTGGGAGAGTGGCCTCACCAGCCATAATAACCCAGTGATTCCTAGAGAATATGGATGGTTTCCATTGTTTTCCCCCTGCCACTCTGCCCTAGCCTCATCATTGTCCAGGAAGGGCGACAACCTCCTCCAGGACAGAGGGGGCACTGGGCAGGCTGGGCCCACTGACATCCCTTGAGGACCAGGGATAGAGGACTAGCAGGCTTTTGAAAGGGCTCCAGACTGCCTTGGTTTCTCCTGTGAAAGAGGCGGCACATGTTTATTCCAGGGAAACCCAAGGCAGGAAGAAGAAGCTAACCACTGCTATACTAAGGCAGGACACCGGTGGAGAGATGGATGGATGGACAGATGAATGAATGGATGGATGGATGGGAGGATGGGAGGATGGGAGGATGGGAGGATGGGAGGATGGG